>NW_023596921.1:5347542-5364123 GCF_011947565.3 Pollicipes pollicipes | reverse complement strand
CCCCCTGTGCATACGGTGACAGAGTCTAAACGCCATCCAGGGCCACGACATGAGACGGGACGTGTGAAATCATAATGCGACCAACCAAGAACATACCATCACCGTGAGCGTCGGCACGAGGCACTTGCGTCACTTGGCTCTTCAGCCGCCATCGTCGCCACAATGCCGTGGTAATAGGCAATCGCACACAAAACACCGCAAACGCCTATGACCAGCTTTGCCACACCTTGTGACGTGATCGCGCGCATCCGGAATGATACCATACCAGAGACAGCGCGTACTTGTTGGTCACCAACATCCGAACATATCCATGCACGTGTTCCCTCAGTGCCATGCTCGGGGTGGGCGCTGGTGTCACATCGATCATAGGTCAGGCGACCACTGGCCGCCGGCGCCGGGGCGCGACCCTCAGCAAGCCGGTGGGGAAGGGGGGGGGGTCACGGGCACCAGACGGCGCTGCGCCTGCAGCGGCGGCCGTCAGAATGCGCAGGCACGTGGCGCCTGCGGAATTCCCCAACACGCGGAAGTAGCGAGCCGCGCCACAACTGCGGCGGCGGCGCCAAAGCGGGCGTGCCTGCGCGCCGGCGCGGGCGGGGTCGCGCGGTATCGGGCGTCACGCCCCGCGCGCGCCGCTCCTCTCACGGCGCCGCGGCCCGGCCGGCCGACCGCATACCCCGAGCGCCGGTCACACCGGCTATCGGGTGATCGACGGGCGACGCCGGCCGCCTGCTCTGATGCTCGCTCCGGAGCGCGTGGCACGCGCGCCGTAGTGACGTGCCGCGAGGGAGCACGGCCGACAGACCATCACGGAGCGGCGCGGGTGCGGGCGCGGGGGCGGGCTCGGCCGCTGGGGGCGGACTCGGCCGGTCCGCTCCCGCCCGCCGCTGTGACGACGGGCGATGACGGACAGCCGTCCGGCCTCGCCAGGACTGCACGCGGAGGCTGACCATCTCATCGGGCAGGTGCCGCAGCCCTCGCGGCAGAAAAGGCCGCGCCGGCGACCGGGACTCGGCGACGATCCACCGTGCAGTGCGCAGAACGCGGCCCGTGCGACTCCTGCCTGTCCCCGTGCCGATGCACCGGTCGCCGCACTTCGCGACATTTGTGCAAAAGCGTGCAGACGACCGAGCACAGCTGCTGCACGAGCGTCGGGAATGCGGCAGTTGTCGCCACACGCGCGCCTCACAAGTGCGACCGAGCCCATAAACAGGGCAGCGGAGCGACCCAGGGCCGCGCCACCCCACCCACCGACAGCCGTGCATCGGCAGCCCAAGGAAAATACCGAAACTGCACACGTCAACGAGCCATCAGGGCCTCGCCAGCCGTGAGCCGAAAACTCGGCCTGCCAATGCAGCCAGGGCGGCGCCGGCACTGCGCGGCGGCCGTCGGCCACTGACAGCTGCGGGCCGCTGCAAACCGTCGCCGGCGCCGCCGCGTCAGCAGGCGGGGCCGACCGTCCCTGGAGCCGGCGGCCGACGGACCGTCCACTGGAGCCGGCGGCGACGGACCGTCCACTGGAGCCGGCGGCCGACGGACCGTCCCTGGAGCCGGCAGGCCGACGGACCGTCCACTGGAGCCGGCCGACGGACCGTCCACTGGAGCCGGCAGCCGACGGACCGTCCACTGGAGCCGGCGGCCGACAGACCGTCCAATGGAGCCGGCGGCCGACGGACCGTCCAATGGAGCCGGCGGCCGACAGACCGTCCAATGGAGCCGGCGACCGACGGACCGTCCAATGGAGCCGGCGGCCGACAGACCGTCCAATGGAGCCGGCGGCCGACAGACCGTCCAATGGAGCCGGCGGCCGACAGACCGTCCAATGGAGCCGGCGGTCGACAGACCGTCCAATGGAGCCGGCGGTCGACGGACCGTCCGCCAAGCCGACGGCGGCTGCCGACCGGACAGACGGCCGCTACTGGTGCGGCCGTCGCGCCGCTCGCTGCAGGTGAAACGTCAGCCACCCGCGCGATATTGTTCACCAGCCGCGGGCTAAGAACCGACATCAAACGTTTTCACGCGAAGGCGCTGTACGATTACACGGGCGCGTGCACACGAGGACCAGCACGACGCGTTTTCTTCTGCAGGCACGGGCAATTCCTAACAGCACTGGAAAATCTGCAATGTTGATAGGCGTGGGTTTGCACCGTCATAAACAAGATGTACTGGGCGACCTTCTCCGTTTCATCGAAAACTTCCTCCACCTGAAGCCAGGAGACTTCGCTGTTCATGTCCCGATGTACTAACTGCAATGGTGGGACACGCGGGCACAACTGTATGCTGGACTAAGGACGGCAGTACAGTCCAGAATAGCCGCGTACTCTCAAGACAGCCACGCCACTTGCCTGCGTCACTGATGGCCATGGGGTGGCAATACTGTCACACAGTGACGCCCTAGCCAGGGTGTATTTGACAGATCGGCAGACCGCGTGTGTCCAGCCGCGGGCCGAGCTGTATCCAGCCCGCGGAGCCACCTCCGCGTATGTCCAGCCGCGGGCCGAGCTGTATCCAGCCCGCGGCGCCACCTCCGCGTGTGTCCAGCCGCGGGCCGAGCTGTGTCCAGCCCGCGGCGCCACCTCCGCGTATGTCCAGCCGCGGGCCGAGCTGTATCCAGCCCGCGGCGCCACCTTCGCGTATGTCCAGCCCCGGGCCGAGCTGAATCCAGCCCGCGGCGCCACCTCCGCATGTGTCTCCAACCGCAGGCCGAGCTGTATCCAGCCCGCGGCGTCACCTCCGCGTGTGTTCTGCCCCGGGCCGAGCTGTATCCAGCCCGCGGCGTCACCTCCGCGTATGTCCAGCCCCGGGCCGAGCTGTATCCAGCCCGCGGCGTCACCTCCGCGTGTGTTCTGCCCCGGGCCGAGCTGTATCCAGCCCGCGGCGTCACCTCCGCGTATGTCCAGCCCCGGGCCGAGCTGTGTCCAGCCCGCGGCGCCACCTCCGCGAGTGTCCAGCCGCGGGCCGAGCTGTGTCCAGCCCGCGGCGCCACCTCCGCGTGTGTCCAGCCGCGGGCCGAGCTGTGCGGCGGTGGCGCGGTGCGGCCGCAGCCACACCCTCGGGCTCGACGCGACGCGGCCGGCGCCGCCCCGTCTGGCGCCCGACCGCGGTCGCCCGCTGCCGACATTGTCCACCTCACCGTGCAGCCGGCTAATGGCCGCGGCCGACGGCGCTGGAGACAGCACGTCTGTCCCGGGCAAACACAGCTGGCCGCCCGGCGAAACAAAGCCGGCAGGGGACGCCGTCGGCCACATGTGCCGCTTCTGCGGCGTCCGCGCCTGTACGGACGGGACGGCAGGCGGCCGCCGGCGGTGGACGCCGCCCGCCGCGTTTGAGCCCGGCCCCGGCCGGACGCGGCGCGGACGCCACGATTAGCAGTGTTCCCAGCGACGCCGAGAGGACGCGGACTGGCAAGCACTGACGCGGACTGACAAACACTGACGCGTCGATCGCCCTCTCGCTAATAAGTCACAAAGCATGACTGCGCGGTCAGTTTCTGCAGATGAGACAATAATACACATACGCACGCACGCACGCACGCACACGCATATACACACACACGCACACACACACGCACACGCACACACACACGCGCACACACACACGCACACGCACACCACACACGCGCGCACACACACACACCACACACACACACACACACACACACACACACACACACACACACCACACACACACACACACACACATATATATATATATATATATATATATATATATATATATATATATATATATATATATATAAATATGGACATTACCACGAGCCTGTTGCTACTGAGGTCCATTTACATACATGTGCCATTTGATGCAGTTTAAACACGAAACAAAGTCTAAGTTGCCCAGATCACTGGGTCCGGAGCCCACCACAGGTCGCTGGGTCGCCACCCCAGCGGAAGTTATTCCATGTGCACAAGTCGTGTGTATAGACGACGGTATCTTCACGGTGCTTCTTCCGTGGTGGAGCACACCGAACACTCGACACGATACACGAGCGGGAACTTCATCCTCCGTCGGAATTGGGTTGCGATGGCATCCGGGAGGCGCCTCGCTTGTTACGGAGTCTTCACTTCTCGGTTCCGCGAGCGCACACAACCCACGCGCTGCTGGCTGGTCCGCGAGTGACTCAGCGACTGACAGTATGCCGGGCCTCTCGTCCACAGCCAGCGAGAGCCGGCGCGCCTCATACCGGAGCCGGGGGCCCCGAGTACGCGGCCGTCTGCGGGGCGACGAGGCGGGGCTGGCATGCGCCGCCCGGGGCTCGGCTCCGGGTCAGGGGGTTGCCCTGCACGTGGCCGCCGCTGCGCCAGATTGGCGGGGTCGCAGGTGTCGGTGGGAGGTCGGCAGGCCGGGCTCGGCTCGGCTCGGCGGCGGCCGCCCCAGGGGCGTCGGCACGCGACGCGCCGGCTCGCGGAGGTCTGGCACGGGTCATGGCAGCCGCTCGCTCTGTGAACCGGCCAGGAGCGGCGCCGCCGACACACTGGGCTCCTCGAGGGAGCACCTAGTGTGGCGTCGATGCAGGGCAGCGGGGAAGTAGTCCGCAAACATCCCACTCTGAACCTCTATCTGACGCAATATATCCGTTAGGAATATGCGGTGCCTATAATGTCTGGAAATCTGACCACCTGGATACTGCATAAGCAAAAGACGAAACCTGAGGGGAGGAAAACAACCCGGCCAACCGAGCAGACAGGCCGACCTCCGGGCCTCGTCGTCATCGCGCAGGGCCGGGAAAACGTGGAATGCCTCTGTGTCAGACTGTTTACATCACGCACCTCGAGCCAGCTAGTGCAATCCACAACAACTAACCTTTCTGACACGTCGACACCTCCCCAGTCGTCAGCGCCTCCCTAACACCGGCCGGACTACCCGAGGACCCTCCACGCGCAGCGCCGACTCACGACTGGTCAAGTCCGTCGCGGTGGCGGCGGGCGGCCGGCGCCTCCCGAGCCCCAGGGCCGACGGCGCGCGGTCGCCTCACGCACGCGGCGCGGCGGCCGCTCGCGCCCGGGCGCCACCCGCGCCGCCGATCCGGCCAACGCGTATCGTAGCCGGGAAGGGTTGTGCCGGCAGGGAGGAGGGGACGGCGGGGGCGGGCGGCGGATGTCCATCCGATCTGTCATGTCCCGCTGGCGCCGGCCGACAGTGACACATGGACACACAGGACGTCAGCCGGCGGCCCCGCCGCGGGGCTGCCGGACCGCGCCCGGTAATCCTTGCCGGCGGAACGCGGGGGACCGCCGGCACGTCAACCCCGCCCCCGGCCATTGGTCGGGTGGGGGCCTCGGTGGTTCGGGGGCTGTGCGAGGGCCGGCGGAGGACCACCCGCGCCGGCCCCGCCCGCCGCCGGCTCATGGTGCACCTTCCCGACCGGATTCGCGTTTTTTTTGCACATTGCCCACACACCGACTTGCGTATTGAAGCAATCGGTGAAAACGGCTTTGGTGGGACAGTAATGTGCATCGACATGCCACGAACTGGGCGATTCAAACTGTGTTAAGCTCGCTGCAAGCGCGCAATGTTTGGCGTGTCTTAAAATGGCACCGCTTGCTCTTGGTCTTTTTATTTTTGCGTGCCGACCTGGAATTTTTTACTGTCAACATTGAGCCGTGCGCATATTCAAATATGCCGTAGACTTGGTAAGAGGGACGTGCCCCCAGTGACTACTATGCGTGCACACCCCCGCGCGGAACACTAGCTGACGCCAGGCAGTTGATTCGTTTCTAACGCAGCCGCAGTTCACACATAATCCACACGATCAATAAAAGAATACTGGCATTAATCTCTCAGCTCACTCACGCCAAAAAGCATGGCGCGAATAAAACACACCCCAGGCTTACTCTCCACTACGGAAGGCTCCAGCCGTCACAGAAGACAACTACCGCTGACAGCGTATCGCCATATAGAAATCATAAAAGTACACACATAATCTGTGGCAAGGTATCCAGTTCATACTCGATGCAAGCAGAAACCTGTTAACACTAGAATATGTTCTTTTCTACAGCACTTTCACGGCAAGTTTTGCCGAGACTCCTCACTGAGTCAATAAGCCGCATTGTGCTATCTCCAAAAATACATGAGAGAGTTGGATAAAGAATAGATGAACACGCTAGTATGTGACAACCATTCTTAAGAGCATGAATGGTGCATGCACGTATATATCTGTTTCACGAGCTGATTTGGGCCAAGGATGGACGTGCTTGCTTGCATTTGTCTTTTCCATTATTGACCTCATTTCGATCCGCCCTATTGAGCACCAAGAACACGTCTCACCTTTCTCGGACGAGGGGTCCAGTGGGAAGAACACTAGGGGCACATTGTATTTTCCCGGTCAGGGCCTAAGCGGCCATTCCGTTACAGTGCAGGGTGCGTGCCGGCTGCCAATCTGGCGAAGCAGGGGCTACATTGATCACTGCTTCACGCTGGAAGCCCCCTGAACCGGGCATTTGACACGGATAGACATGGGGCCCTCATTGACAAAAAAGACGCCGGCAAGGGAGCCGTTGTTGGACACAGTGGCACGGGTGTCGATTTGGATTCTTTTGTGAGGGCTCTGCCCTCCCCCTCATGCGTTAGGCCGCCAACGTTGGCTTGCCCCCCCCCCCCCCATATTTGGCTGGAATACTAAAAGAACGTGGGGAAAAGATGATCGTGACACAAAAACTACCTTCCTTGATCTTTCCGCGTGTTGGCGTCTCGTACCACTCTCATGACAAAAAGGCATGGATGTTCTCACCACAAGATACAAATTGTAACAGCTGAGCGGATAAACGATGCAATAAGCTTCACATACCCAGGGCCATAAGACACGCAATGGTTTGTGAGGCAAAATTGAAAAGTTCTGGAATATGGCAATGACCTAAGCCCTTCATGGCTAACCTCGCCCCCGCCCCCCACAACCAAAATGCGTGCCGCCTCCAATGACAGCCATAAAAGAGCGCCGTCGTCGGCCTGGGGTGGCCTCTGAAAGGGCACCGAGACACATGCGTCCAGTGCCTGCTCCCTGGATCCAATCCTGTATTGACTTCTATACCGCTTAAATTAAGTACTTTTATAAATCATACAAAGATTAAAAGCACTTATTGCGTTTAAAGAAAATAAATTGCGCTAAATCTGGTGGTAAAAAATGAGGGAGGGGAAGTTGTCGGACCTTCCGTTCGGCCCCCCCCCCTAAAACAAAAAATACAAAAATTGACACTCCTGCATTGTGGACACCTGACCGACACAGGGTCCTCACTGCTGCACAGACCCCGACCAATGTAAACAGCCGGCGCCAGCACTATCCCTGCTCAAATGGGTCCCCAGGGATCAGACGCGGGGCCCACCATTCGGTGTTGTTGGTCTCTGATCGAAATAAAGGCCCGCATTGTCCCAGGATGTCCCCAATCGGTCCCCAACCCCCAATCCCCTATCAGGAGGCCTTCTGACTGACATTTGGGGGCCCAGCCATGCGGGCCTGGGTCCTTTATATGACCTACAGCCACGCCTTCGTGCCCTCCAATCGGGCACTTGATCGTCGGTCCCGAGGGGCCATTCGGGCCAGTTCGTGGGCCCCTCGAACGTTGCCCTAGATCGACTGTGGGCTGCTTGCCAATACAAGACGCTTGCAAAGTGCTGTGGTCCCTAAACCGCGACAGGGGCCCCCTCATGGACTCAGGGGTCCGCACCGATTTGTATCGTGAGCCTCGGCCATGTCCCTAATTGTTGTTGTTGTTTATTGTTATCGTGGAACGCGTCGACTACAGTGGTCGTTTTGCGTGCTGAAATGGGCCCCAAACCTTCGATCTGACGCTGAAGTAATCTCGTGGCGAGTCTGCGACGCGACACGGCCGATAATCTTCCGCCACTGGGATGTGGTTTCGCAAAATGGGCTTGGGGGTTGAGTGGGACAAGGTAGCCCCAAATAAGCTCTAAAAAACCCGCGTTGAATTTAACTTCCAGATTTGACCCATTTTCTTCTCAACGTAATGAAGCTGGATTCCCAGCCAACTAAATATGAAACAACAGCCATGCTCTAATACGTTTCCTTCATGCGTCTCGGCGGAAGATGCTGTCGTTAGACATTATTATCAGTTAGCTCGGCGTCGATCTTTGAAATCAGGTTCCGGTGATCGACTCAGGATTGACGTTATCTGGCTTCAGACGTTCTGGGACGTGTACGGCTTCGCGAGTAAAGTGTGAAAGTTTAAATGCGAGACGGAAAGCTGCCACGGCCCCTCCCCCCCCCCCCCCCCCCCCCCGGCTGGTGGTCGCAACGCGTGGTGCAGGCTGCAACACAACGCTCCGTTAGGCATGTTCGACACGGAAAGTGCTGTTTTAGTGATCGCTGTCGGACGGCGAATAGCTTGGCCACGTTTTTGGTGCCAATATTTGACGATTTGTTTCCATTTTGCGATAAGATGCCGACGCAAAGTAACACAACTTGCTGCAATCCGTAGAACTCAAAACATCCCTGAATAATGCCAAAGCACTCACACAATAGCAAAAAACTAGACCAGTCAGAAATACAATCATTGTGCAGTGAAAAGTTTGCATCACGCATTTAAAAAAGTAAACACCACGAACATGACAAAAACAAAACATAATGTGACATGACAAAAACGTGACTAGCTGAGTCACCTGTACTCAGCTGAACATGCCATTGCAGTTTTAGTTTGCTTTGTTCCTTTTTACCTCTGAAACAATTACTAAAAAAACTTCTTTAGAGATGATGTCATGTTGATCTCCCATTTTGAATGTCATGCTAGTTCTTAGGCGCCAGAAGGCTGGAGGAGTCAATCTCACCGTTGGGGGGGGGGGGGGGATTAGACATTTGGGCACGGTAGAATAGCCCACTCAAAAACCACAAATCGACACCCGTGTACAACATTTGTAGTGGAAACATCACACGACACAGTAAACAAGCACGCTAACGTCACTGCCGCCGCCATGGTAGCGTCTGCTTGCGGTGCAGCGGCCCGTGAGTCGGAGACCTCAGCGGCCTCACGGGCGGCGCCTGCGGACACCGAGCTCGTGCCAACCAGCTGGAATGCTTTCCGACCGCCGTTCTCCCTTATGCGCGCGGCATTATACAACGCCGACACCTGGACAAGTTCTGTGGCGCTCCATACAAGCATGGCATTCGGCGACGACTGCCGCAGACCACCGCCAGACCTTCGGCATCGGCGACATCACGTGGCCACAACTGCGCGGTACAGAAATCCGCGGAAGAACACATGATGTCGCTCACCGTTATTTCCCACTTGACCTTTCGGGAAGGAGTAGAAATGTTCAGCGGGCAGTCCGGCGGGCCTCGTCCGGAAACGCCATCTCCCTACAGGGCGGCCTCGAGCGGATAATCTCCCGTGCGCCGGTTATCATCTCCGGTATCCTGTTTATCATCTCGAACTGCAGATAGCGTCCCGCCTAGCCACCCGAGCCATCATACAGAGTCTGGCCGTGTAAATGCCAGCGGCGGGTCAGGGCGCTCACGTGTGGCAACGTGACCCCAAGCAGGCCGGCTCAGTGTCCTCGGGACAATCTCCGGCCCAACGCACGTGACTCGAGCCACAGGCCTGTCCATGTGGTGTACGGAACCGAGCTATCTGAGAATAAACTATCAGTACGGGATAATTAAAGGGTGTGTCAGATGTTATACCTTACCGTCCGAATGAATAGCTGACAATGACACGCAAAGCTATGTCACTGTAGGCCCCACAAGCTTGCAGCCGGCATGAACGCCCCGCGACATTGTAAACTGATTGGCATTGGGTCGATGCAAGACAAGGAGTCCTTCTAATCCCCAAAAGAGCGTTTAGATGAAAAATCGTTAAAAGTGAAATTGTGCCACCTTGCTCTTCGCGTTCCGCCGTAATGGTATATTCTCAGACACCGTCATGGCGACAGGCCTACGGCGCCCGCCGCTCCCCACTCATAGTGTATGACGATGGGGACAAAATTGCGCGCCATTACTGCAGAAGTAATACAAAAAAAAAAGGTGAAAGGAAAGATATCGACTTCATCGTGGCGCATCCTTCGACATTTTACGCATCTGACTAAAACACTTCCGACGAACTCAAAAAGGATTCAAAAATGGCTGTTATGATGCTCTAGACTCATCGCACGTAGGGGGGGGGGGGGGGGATAGCGCGATAATCATCATCACGTCGAGATACGAAATAAGACCGGATGGCAATCAGGTGTACACACGTAATACAGTTAACAACTGCTGAGCATGACGACCGCCGTTTGCTGCATTCGACAGATGCCAGATAAGCGGCTGGTACAATAATGCCTCATATGGCATGTCATGCGATGGTCTCAGTATTCTCAGTACAGTACCCACGCCTTGGTGAGACTTCTGCAAACTGGGATGCAGCTCCACCCTAAGCATTGTGAAGCATTCACATCACGTTTAAAACAATGTCTAGCCGGAATAGGCACATCACGCGCAGAAGCCCTAACCCCTGTGCACAACACGTGGCTGCTGCGTTCCCACGCACGTGCGTAAGCCTCAAACTCATGCGTGCAAGCCTTCAGACTGCCGCACGTGCTTGGTCGCGTGAGACAGGCACCGACGAGAAAGGCTAGCTGCCTGAACCCCGAGGGGCGGATACAGGGCGACTCAGGTCTCATCAACTGCTCCCGGCGCGCTTCATTTCATCCCACGCAGGAGCTGCCCTCACACGTATGTCACGTGAAGCGTCACGTCTTACTTATGGCTTATGGTGTTGAAACGTCCAATAACTGAAAGCTAACGTGGGAGACTGTGCTACGAAGCCGGGACCGATAGATGTGTGGCACGTGCGCCGTCCCCGCGCCGCACGCGTGTCGGACCGGGATGACCAAGGTACCGTTTGAAGTGTGCTAAAGACCAGAAACTGTAGATAATTGTTATCAATTTGACCACTTTCATTTACATCCAAAATGTAATCATCGATACGCATGATGATTTCCAAACCGAGGATATGCGTTCAGAACCGGAATTTAAAAGGGTCGTACACGTTTCGGCTGCTGCTGCTTTGTTCTTCCACCCAGGGCCGGGCAGGTCGATACAACGCTTTGGGTTCCGAATCCTTTGCGTGTCGGAAGCAGCGAGCTAGCCGACTGAAATTCGGTCAGCGTCACGAAGATTATCAAAATGCACCCCATTTAGGGCGCTGAATTGTCAAAATGCTGGTGTAGTACACATATTCGACTTTGCCTCATTTCCTAGTGATCCAATGGCGGCTCGGGTGGTGTAGTGTAGTGCGGGGGCGGGATTGGATATTGACGGGAAAGCTTCCAAATCGGCTTCGGTCGAACCCAGCCGGCAGGGGCTGCGTCTTGCGCATGGTGTTTAAACACAGATTGGCACCCAGCTGGCATTGCCGCCAACATACAACTGCTGCACCGATAAAGTTTAGTGGAAAAACATAAAGCACACGCCAGCCGACGAGCAGTTATATTGCGATCCTGAAAGCTTCAGTGGCCGCTGCATGAAACGCTCTCTCTCTCTCTCTCTCCCCCTCTCCCTCCCTCTCTCCCCCCCCCTCTCCCCCTCCCCTCCTCTCCTCTCCCCCTCTCCCCTCCTCCCCTCCCCTCCCCCTCCCCTCTCTCTCTCTCTCTCTCTCTCTCTCTCCTCTCTCTCCTCTCTCTCTCTCTCTCCTCCTCTCTCTCTCCTCTCTCTCTCTCTCTCTCTCCTCTCTCCTCTCTCCTCTCTCTCTCCTCTCTCTCTCTCTCCTCCTCTCCTCCTCTCTCTCTCTCTCTCTTCCTCTCTCTCTCTCTCTCTCCTCTCTCTCTCTCTCTCTCTCTCTATTCGTCTCTCTCTCTCATCTCTCTCTCGTCTCTAGATTCGCTTACACGGCTCTCTCTTCGGGCCTGCGTATTGGCAGCCTTATGTAACACACACATCAAAAGAAGTGCATATCAATTTCCAATTTCCTCCATGCTGATATGCAGGCGCGACGCGCGTGGTCGTTTTTTAGTCGCCGGTCGGAGGCTGGCGGCAGCACGGTAATAAAATTCATCGTGACCAAAACCAATGTGCATCGCACTGGTTTTCCACCAGTCTATCGTGGAGCCAGGATGCTCTACAAATGCAAGCTAATGCATTAAAATGCCACTGCAGGAAGACGCTGCCGATTCCAAGAGAGTGCGTGGCACGTGCACATGTGCGGCGTCCCTGCACGTCACGCGCGTGCCTGACTGGGCAAGGACACGTGCCATCCGAGCCGCGCTCACGGCAGGAGGCTGGCGAAAGGTGAACGCTGTTCAGCCATCTGCATGACGTAGCTCCCGATAATTACTGCCAATCTCCGGAAGCGAAGGAGGGTGGTTGTGCACGTGACAGCGCCGCCCCCGTAAGCGCATCACTGGCTGCACATAAGGGATGGCTGTGTTTCTGAGGCGTACATCAGCGGTCGCCAAGCAGTGGGCTGGTTGCGGCCCAGTACCCAAGGCATATCGTGCCAGGGACACTGGCGTCGCGCCGTCAAGAACGGCGTATTCGCCAACAAAGAAATGCGTAACATTGGGTATCTTCGGGAACTGGCGCGAGTGTATCCACCAAAGCAAAGCGGACTAACCTGCCAGCTGCTTGGCTGAGAATGATCGGGTAGCGCTTGAGGTACTCTGAAACAGAACGAAGCAATATGGCGTCAACCACCGGACCAGCGCGGCCACAGCAGAAGTGTCGAGGACTCCTTTACAGCGACATACTTCAATGATTCACGTAAGCATCAACTAAAACATTAAGTAGCGCACTTCTCCCAAAGGATGTCACCGCAGTGCTCTATACCACACAATGACGCACGATATAAAAGCTCTGGAATAATTAATTAGTTCATTAGTGATGTCACTACGAACATGGACGCTTGACCGACTGCAATGTCTAAAGAACCGCATTGCACTCGGAACCTGAATTCAATCGATTTGGTAGCAAATACACAGTATTTAATAAATACACAAGATATAACAAATACAGAAGTTGAATAGGTCACTTAAATTAGGAACTTTGTTTTTGGTACCATCAAAAAGGGGTCTTATTCCACATGGTGCACTGCAAGGGAGCATGCCATTTCGTGTCGCAAACAGTGCTAGGAGCAACCTAGCTTTCTCAGAAAACAAGAATAGACCTCTTGTGTCATGCTACGCACGGCGTTATAAAAATATTTGAGATATCAGAGGTAGAGCCATGGTCCACGCTTGCACCAAGGAACCAAATATGTTGTTTCTTCACATATTAACTGCCATACCTTGCGCTTTAATGAAATGCTTTAAAAATGGCGTTACCCCGGTTTTGAAAATCAATGGTAGTTTTAAGCCTTTGACAAGAGACCATGACAATTTTACATAGGTAGTTCCGCTGACACGAATAAGCGCCGTCAAAACCAGGCATCGCATGTGAGATGCCAGAGGACCCCAGATGCGCCATACCTCTCGACGTGCTAGATAACGTGTAATACAAATGCAGAATTCCGTAAAACCAGGACAACTAGCAATTGACCTAACGCAAATGAAAATAGTCACAACGAAACCTGAGGCGAGAGGCCCGACTTCAATGCGCCCTCGACGACCTTGTGGGCCCGCAAAATGCGACCCTTACGTCCCTTTGACCGCATCGCGCATACAGACATTATAGCATTTGATAAGTTTTTACACGTCCGCCGAGGAAAAGTACAAGGGATTTGCGACCAGCCGCCGCGTCCACAGTAAAGCGACCCTTGGGTTGGCAAACAGTGTATTGCCTTGGTGCGCACACGTGAATGGAAATTGGCGTACAGACTTGACTTAGTTGGCACCTGCTACTTTGAAACGGTTATTTTTCATCCCTTGGGTAGATGAATTGCAACCAGACAGTGGAAAAACCACGCCCACAGCTTAAAATGAGTTGAAAAAAGAACAAGGGCCTGTGTGACCAATAATCCAGTGGTCAATTACAAGCTATGATCAGAGCGCACCAAAACACCAAAGCATGGCACAGATGCATGGGATGTTACATAGTTAATATAATGCACAACACAAACCACATACGCAATTTCGAAAAAACATCCCCACACTTTTTCAAATGACACGCATATCTGTGATCACCGAGTGCTGCGCTTTCGGACGGCGTGCTTCCCGTTCACCTGAAGATGCGGACCATTTTCAGCGGGCCGCGCAGCTCTGCAACCGTCACGGAGTGACGGCTACTCCGGCCGGCATGAAAAATACCCGGGGGCATGGCGCGACAAGAATTGAAACCGGTGCCTACCGCGTGAGGGGCTGCGGACGTTAGCGGCCGGCCGTCGGCCCTCCCGTGTGAGACTACGGGCGTCAGCGGCCGGCCGTCGGCCCCCCGTGTGGGGACTACGGACGTCAGCGCCCGGCCATCGGCCCCCCGCGTGAGGACTACGGACAGTCAGCGGCCCGGCCGTCGGCCTCCCCGTGTGAGGACTACGGACGTCAGCGGCCGGCCGTCGGCCCCCCCCCCGCGTGAAGGACTACGGACGTCAGCGTCCGGCCGTCGGCCTCCCGCGTGAGGACTGCGGACGTCAGCGCCCGGCCGTCGGCCTTCCGCTTGAGGACTACGGACGTCAGCGCCCGGCCGTCGGCCTCCCGCGTGAGGACTGCGGACGTCAGCGCCTGGCCGTCGGCCCTCCCGCATGAGGACTGCGGACGTCAGCGGCGTTCGTCGCGTTCCCGTGGTGACAGTGCTGCGATTTCATTGGGGGGGGTGGGGGGGTTGCAACGCTCAAACTTGCTGCTTATGGTAAGTGTTTCACGTAGTCGTTAAGAACGCCCCAATGGTGAATCAACAAAGAGTGTATCAGCCTTCCCCGTCCACTAGTGGCATTAGCCCAAATAGACATCAAAATTTTTGATTGTAACGGCAGAACAAGCCAAACTACAGAAGAACAGGAGCGGTAAAACCACAGCCACCAGCACTCCACATGCTGAATTGGTGCTACCATGGTCTGGTCACATGAAAAAGGTACTAACGAAAGTTTCGTTAGAATTTTGGTTCCCAATCGGTGGCCACACTTTTTTGTTCCCACCCCTATGCCATTCATATACCGGAAAGTTGCGTAATTATTGAGAATAGGAAATTTTGAAACCAAAACCGGTCTGATCAAACAACCATATCCAATTTAAGTTACTTGCTCCAGCCAGAGGAGCCATACCTCGAGCCCATGAGCAGGACACCCCGACGAAATTAGTAAATAATGAACTAAAAGCAATACCAAAAATTACAAATGGTAAAATGACAAGAGACTAACGCATCTTTAATGCACTGGAACGCAAACATGTGCCACTATTAAGCATCGAGCATAACAACCCGTCTACAACGGTTTGTGCCAGAGCCAGCAGCTCCGGAGCTGGAGCCAGCAGCTCCGGAAGCTGAAGCCAGCAACCTCTGCCAGTCTCACCTTGTTGAAGTCGCTCTGCAGCACTCGCTGCGGCCCGGCGGCCGGCTTATCCAGCGTCGGCTCCGAACACGACATGCGTGCTGCCATCTCCAGGTAAAGGTGCGAACTGCGGCGGCGCAGGTGCTGCCGCCCGGCGGTGGCCAGCGGCGGCTTGTCGTCGGCGGCCAGCGGCGGCAGCCGCTCATCGCCAGGAGTGCTGAGTGGCGACACGGTCGGCGACGGCGGTCGCCGGCCGCAGCGCTGCCGCGTCCGCGCCGGCTCCACCAGCTGCAGCGCCAGCGGTCGCCGCATGCCGCCGGCCACGCTGCCGTCCTCGGCCAGGCGGTGCATCTGCTCGGCGCTCTGCCAGTGGAGGGCCGCGGAGCCGGGGGCGGACGGCTCGCCCGGCTCCTCGGAGCGGGCGCGCAGCAGACGCCGCGCCGGCCGCCGCGACATGGAGGTGGTGGCCTCGCGCGTACCAGGCGGGCCAGCGACACGTTCAGGCCGGTCGGCAGGGTTTGCCGCGTGCTCGGGCGGCGCTCGCTCGCTCAGGTCCGACCAGGAGGACGCGCTGGAGGAGGCCGGGCTCGTCTGGGTGGCCACCGAGCGCGACCGCTCCGGCGCAGGAGACACCGAACGCGTGCCGTCGGTGTCGGGGAGGCCGGGCCAGAGCCGGCCGAACCTGACACGGAGCCGGGGGCCGTGGCCGGAGCCGGAGCCGGAGCCGGAGCCGGCCGGAGCCGGAGCGGTGCTGGCCGCTCAGTATGCTCGTCTCCACGCGGTGGAGGAAGTCGGACAGCTCGTCCGGTCGCTGTCGGAGGAAGGCCATGTCAGGTCGGCAGCGGAAGCCCTCGGAGGCGACATATAGCGAGTACACAGGCGTCGCGGCGACGCACAATGATACGGCGGTGCAGCTGGCGCCCCAGCAGCCAACAGCCAGCCACCGTCCGCCGATGGAGGGATAACGCGCAGGTGTTATAACGCACATCGGACGGCACGCCGCTGCTGCGACCTCCCACCCTCGTCACAACTGCTAGCGTGCCACCGGCGCGAGTGCTCAGGCGGTCTGTGTGCAGCGGCCAGCCCTGCCGGCCCGCTACTGTGTGCCGTCATGCTGCTCCGCCCAGGCCACACGGGGCTGAGAGGATCCCGCCCCCGTGCCGGTCGCCCGGACGTCGGCGCGAGGCCGGCCGCGGGGGAGGGGAAGGGGGGGGGGCTCGACCTG
>NW_023596921.1:5334627-5346542 GCF_011947565.3 Pollicipes pollicipes | reverse complement strand
TCTCCCTCTCCCCCCTCCCCCTCCCCTCTCTCCTCTCTTCTCTCTCTCTCCCCTCTCTCTTCTCTCTCTCTCTCTCCTCTCTCTCTCTCTCTCCTCTCTCTCTCTCTCTCTCTCTCTCTCTCTCTCCCTCTCTCCTCTCTCTCTCTCTCTCTCTCCTCTCCTCTCTCCTCTCTCTCTCTCTCTCCTCCTCTCTCTCTCCCTCTCTCTCTCTCTCTCTCTCCTCTCTCTCTCTAGATTCGCTCTCTCGTCCTGAGTTGCACGGCTCTCTCTTCGGGCCTGCGTATTGGCAGCCTTATGTAACACACACATCAAAAGAAGTGCATATCAATTTCCAATTTCCTCCATGCTGATATGCAGGCGCGACGCACGTGGTCGTTTTTTAGTCGCCGGTCGGAGGCTGGCGGCAGCACGGTAATAAAATTCATCGTGACCAAAACCAATGTGCATCGCACTGGTTTTCCACCAGTCTATCGTGGAGCCAGGATGCTCTACAAATGCAAGCTAATGCATTAAAATGCCACTGCAGGAAGACGCTGCCGATTCCAAGAGGTGCGTGGCACGTGCACATGTGCGGCGTCCTGCACGTCACGCGCGTGCCTGACTGGGCAAGGACACGTGCCATCCGAGCCGCGCTCACGGCAGGAGGCTGGCGAAAGGTGAACGCTGTTCAGCCATCTGCATGACGTAGCTCCCGATAATTACTGCCAATCTCCGGAAGCGAAGGAGGGTGGTTGTGCACGTGACAGCGCCGCCCCCGTAAGCGCATCACTGGCTGCACATAAGGGATGGCTGTGTTTCTGAGGCGTACATCAGCGGTCGCCAAGCAGTGGGCTGGTTGCGGCCCAGTACCCAAGGCATATCGTGCCAGGGACACTGGCGTCGCGCCGTCAAGAACGGCGTATTCGCCAACAAAGAAATGCGTAACATTGGGTATCTTCGGGAACTGGCGCGAGTGTATCCACCAAAGCAAAGCGGACTAACCTGCCAGCTGCTTGGCTGAGAATGATCGGGTAGCGCTTGAGGTACTCTGAAACAGAACGAAGCAATATGGCGTCAACGACCGGACCAGCGCGGCCACAGCAGAAGTGTCGAGGACTCCTTTACAGCGACATACTTCAATGATTCACGTAAGCATCAACTAAAACATTAAGTAGCGCACTTCTCCCAAAGGATGTCACCGCAGTGCTCTATACCACACAATGACGCACGATATAAAAGCTCTGGAATAATTAATTAGTTCATTAGTGATGTCACTACGAACATGGACGCTTGACCGACTGCAATGTCTAAAGAACCGCATTGCACTCGGAACCTGAATTCAATCGATTTGGTAGCAAATACACAGTATTTAATAAATACACAAGATATAACAAATACAGAAGTTGAATAGGTCACTTAAATTAGGAACTTTGTTTTTGGTACCATCAAAAAGGGGTCTTATTCCACATGGTGCACTGCAAGGGAGCATGCCATTTCGTGTCGCAAACAGTGCTAGGAGCAACCTAGCTTTCTCAGAAAACAAGAATAGACCTCTTGTGTCATGCTACGCACGGCGTTATAAAAATATTTGAGATATCAGAGGTAGAGCCATGGTCCACGCTTGCACCAAGGAACCAAATATGTTGTTTCTTCACATATTAACTGCCATACCTTGCGCTTTAATGAAATGCTTTAAAAATGGCGTTACCCCGGTTTTGAAAATCAATGGTAGTTTTAAGCCTTTGACAAGAGACCATGACAATTTTACATAGGTAGTTCCGCTGACACGAATAAGCGCCGTCAAAACCAGGCATCGCATGTGAGATGCCAGAGGACCCCAGATGCGCCATACCTCTCGACGTGCTAGATAACGTGTAATACAAATGCAGAATTCCGTAAAACCAGGACAACTAGCAATTGACCTAACGCAAATGAAAATAGTCACAACGAAACCTGAGGCGAGAGGCCCGACTTCAATGCGCCCTCGACGACCTTGTGGGCCCGCAAAATGCGACCCTTACGTCCCTTTGACCGCATCGCGCATACAGACATTATAGCATTTGATAAGTTTTTACACGTCCGCCGAGGAAAAGTACAAGGGATTTGCGACCAGCCGCCGCGTCCACAGTAAAGCGACCCTTGGGTTGGCAAACAGTGTATTGCCTTGGTGCGCACACGTGAATGGAAATTGGCGTACAGACTTGACTTAGTTGGCACCTGCTACTTTGAAACGGTTATTTTTCATCCCTTGGGTAGATGAATTGCAACCAGACAGTGGAAAAACCACGCCCACAGCTTAAAATGAGTTGAAAAAAGAACAAGGGCCTGTGTGACCAATAATCCAGTGGTCAATTACAAGCTATAATCAGAGCGCACCAAAACACCAAAGCATGGCACAGATGCATGGGATGTTACATAGTTAATATAATGCACAACACAAACCACATACGCAATTTCGAAAAAACATCCCCACACTTTTTCAAATGACACGCATATCTGTGATCACCGAGTGCTGCGCTTTCGGACGGCGTGCTTCCCGTTCACCTGAAGATGCGGACCATTTTCAGCGGGCCGCGCAGCTCTGCAACCGTCACGGAGTGACGGCTACTCCGGCCGGCATGAAAAATACCCGGGGGCATGGCGCGACAAGAATTGAAACCGGTGCCTACCGCGTGAGGGGTGCGGACGTTAGCGGCCGGCCGTCGGCCTCCCGTGTGAGGACTACGGGCGTCAGCGGCCGGCCGTCGGCCCCCCGTGTGGGGACTACGGACGTCAGCGCCCGGCCATCGGCCCCCCGCGTGAGGACTACGGACGTCAGCGGCCGGCCGTCGGCCTCCCGTGTGAGGACTACGGACGTCAGCGGCCGGCCGTCGGCCCCCCCCCCCCGCGTGAGGACTACGGACGTCAGCGTCCGGCCGTCGGCCTCCCGCGTGAGGACTGCGGACGTCAGCGCCCGGCCGTTGGCCTTCCGCTTGAGGACTACGGACGTCAGCGCCCGGCCGTCGGCCTCCCGCGTGAGGACTGCGGACGTCAGCGCCCGGCCGTCGGCCTCCCGCGTGAGGACTGCGGACGTCAGCGCCTGGCCGTCGGCCTCCCGCATGAGGACTGCGGACGTCAGCGGCCGTTCGTCGCGTTCCCGTGGTGACAGTGCTGCGATTTCATGGGGGGGGGGGGGGGGTTGCAACGCTCAAACTTGCTGCTTATGGTAAGTGTTTCACGTAGTCGTTAAGAACGCCCCAATGGTGAATCAACAAAGAGTGTATCAGCCTTCCCGTCCACTAGTGGCATTAGCCCAAATAGACATCAAAATTTTTGATTGTAACGGCAGAACAAGCCAAACTACAGAAGAACAGGAGCGGTAAAACCACAGCCACCAGCACTCCACATGCTGAATTGGTGCTACCATGGTCTGGTCACATGAAAAAGGTACTAACGAAAGTTTCGTTAGAATTTTGGTTCCCAATCGGTGGCCACACTTTTTTGTTCCACCCCTATGCCATTCATATACCGAAAAGTGGCGTAATTATTGAGAATAGGAAATTTTGAAACCAAAACCGGTCTGATCAAACAACCATATCCAATTTAAGTTACTTGCTCCAGCCAGAGGAGCCATACCTCGAGCCCATGAGCACGACACCCGACGAAATTAGAAAATAATGAACTAAAAGCAATACCAAAAATTACAAATGGTAAAATGACAAGAGACTAACGCATCTTTAATGCATGGAACGCAAACATGTGCCACTATTAAGCATCGAGCATAACAACCCGTCTACAACGGTTTGTGCCAGAGCCAGCAGCTCCGGAGCTGGAGCCAGCAGCTCCGGAGCTGAAGCCAGCAACCCTGCCGTCTCACCTTGTTGAAGTCGCTCTGCAGCACTCGCTGCGGCCCGGCGGCCGGCTTATCCAGCGTCGGCTCCGAACACGACATGCGTGCTGCCATCTCCAGGTAAAGGTGCGAACTGCGGCGGCGCAGGTGCTGCCGCCCGGCGGTGGCCAGCGGCGGCTTGTCGTCGGCGGCCAGCGGCGGCAGCCGCTCATCGCCAGGAGTGCTGAGTGGCGACACGGTCGGCGACGGCGGTCGCCGGCCGCAGCGCTGCCGCGTCCGCGCCGGCTCCACCAGCTGCAGCGCCAGCGGTCGCCGCATGCCGCCGGCCACGCTGCCGTCCTCGGCCAGGCGGTGCATCTGCTCGGCGCTCTGCCAGTGGAGGGCCGCGGAGCCGGGGGCGGACGGCTCGCCCGGCTCCTCGGAGCGGGGCGCGCAGCAGACGCCGCGCCGGCCGCCGCGACATGGAGGTGGTGGCCTCGCGCGTGCCAGGCGGGCCAGCGACACGTTCAGGCCGGTCGGCAGGGTTTGCCGCGTGCTCGGGCGGCGCTCGCTCGCTCAGGTCCGACCAGGAGGACGCGCTGGAGGAGGCCGGGCTCGTCTGGGTGGCCACCGAGCGCGACCCGCTCCGGCGCAGGAGACACCGAACGCGTGCCGTCCGGTGTCGGGGAGGCCGGGCCAGAGCCGGCCGAACCTGACACGGAGCCGGGGCCGTGGCCGGAGCCGGAGCCGGAGCCGGAGCCGGAGCCGGAGCCGGAGCCGGAGCCGGAGCGGTGCTGGCCGCTCAGTATGCTCGTCTCCACGCGGTGGAGGAAGTCGGACAGCTCGTCCGGTCGCTGTCGGAGGAAGGCCATGTCAGGTCGGCAGCGGAAGCCCTCGGAGGCGACATATAGCGAGTACACAGGCGTCGCGGCGACGCACAATGATACGGCGCGCAGCTGGCGCCCCAGCAGCCAACAGCCAGCCACCGTCCGCCGATGGAGGGATAACGCGCAGGTGTTATAACGCACATCGGACGGCACGCCGCTGCTGCGACTCCCCACCCTCGTCACACTGCTGCGTGCCACCGGCGCGAGTGCTCAGGCGGTCTGTGTGCAGCGGCCAGCCCTGCCGGCCCGCTACTGTGTGCCGTCATGCTGCTCCGCCCAGGCCACACGGGGCTGAGAGGATCCCCGCCCCCGTGCCGGTCGCCCGGACGTCGGCGCGAGGCCGGCCGCGGGGGAGGGGAAGGGGGGGGGCTCGACCTGTGAGGTGCCCAGCAGGCCGCGCGCCCGGGCCGCGTCACATAACAGAGGTTTACGGGTCGCTTTCACCGTCAGCTTGGTCTTGGTCTATTGTGGGCATCGTCAGACACCGCTGCACACCGCTGACACACGCGTCGCTTGCAAGTCCCGATTATAAACACCGCAACATCCGCACCGCCAATGCTCTCACGCCCAAAACGCACAACATTTTGGAGAAGTCTTGGCTTAGTTCAGCTATACAGCTAAGCTCGGGGTGCCACTGAGAGCGGCAGTGCCCAGGATGGTGCGACTGTCGTTCTCGACAGCTTCAACCAGAAATAAATATCAGCCCTGGGGTCACCTCGACTTCGACTCTAAGCACTGTTTTTGTCTCAGGTTTCACCACTGCTGCATTATAACGCCAGATTACACCCCCATGTGATATTCACCGCCTGGGTAAATATCAGCGCTGCCGGTGCATCGACATATCCACAATTAGTCCTGAAATCCAGAACAATTTCTATCATCAAGTAGAGCATCCACATTTTAAGTGTTTCAACGGTTCTCGTGTGGCACAATCACCTGCAATCACCGGATATGATGTGCAATCCCGCCGCTGCGCTACATGAAGCTCTTGTCGTAAGACACCAGCGGAGCAGGCCGCCGCGCCTATCAGGAGGTACCAGGAGATGCAAACAGGAGCAGTCTCCGGCTGTACTAAGGGGTGCGAACAAAAGCAGCCTCCGGCAGTACCAGGAGATGCAAACAGGAGGTCTCCGGCGGTATCAGGAGGTGCGAACAGGAGCAGCCTCCGGCGGTACCAGGAAGCGCCACTATGTGGCCGTCATGTGTTTTACGCATAACCCTGCTTTTCCGTAGCATCTGCAGCGCAGACATATCGGTGGTATGACGTGGTGTGACAGAAAGCATGTTATCCTGCTGCTGCCATGCGTTGCTACGTCACATATGTGGGAACGAGCGGTCATTAAAAGAACCATAAAACAAGGCCATAGGGTTGCACCATGTGACTTGGCGGATAACCCGCGGACTCGCGTTCATATGTACGCAGTTATTTTACCCGGCGCGCAGCTTCGGGGCCAGGGGCGGCTGCTGCCTGCTAGAAAACGCCGGGGTTCTTAAAGCCATCCCGGCAGCCGAGCAGGTCGACGAAACGACCGACACAAATCAATGCGAAAGGAACACGATGGCATGACCTCGCTAGGTCGTGAACTGGCCAGGGGCCCAAGAGCAGTTCGCCTGCACACAGAGCTCAGGGTCGCTGGTTCTATCGAGTGATTCCGACCAGCCCTATCGGCTCCATCGGCTCTATCAGATCTGTGTTCCCTATCGGCTCGACGCGCCGCCTGTTATGCTTTCCAATAATGGCATAATCTGCAGATTGTGGCTGGAGATTAGGGCAATGGGGGACCGGCCGCAGCCTAATGAAGGATGTGTGCACGATAACGGCGCGGTGGCGAGCTTAAATCCTTCGTGTGGCGACATCCGCCTGTGCCGCGCACCGGGCCGTTTGAAGACACCGTGGAGTCCACCGACTGGCAGCGAACAGCTGGGAGGATATGAGGTTGCGCTTTGGTGCGCAGACTACTCGGGTCGTTTGTGGGTTACACACACACACTACGCATCGCACAACTTACAGGGTTATTAGCAAACTATTTGGCGACGATCACGCCACACGACTGGCCGTACCAATCGCGCGACGTGGTTGCCTACTGTAAGTACGATTATCAAATGCAAAATTATCTATAGACACTCAGACAAATTGATGAGTGCAACTGTACGGAACGGAACCGAAATTCAGGAGAAGCCAAACGAGATGGTAACAACAAAAACAGCTGTACCGCGAGTTAACGACCAGTGAGCAAGACAAAGAGCGAAATAAATGGTAGAGGTGATAATAAGACCTGAGACCCTACCGGCATCGATCGAGACTCCACGTCAGGAGTCAAAATCACGATTCACGCATTGCTTTAATTTCCTGATATTTCCTGATATCTTACTTATTCGTTAAACGTCACGCACGAACTGAGCGCATCGCTCGCCCTCAGCCAACCTGCGGTTCGCCGTGCTTCTGTCCCCGCCGACAGCAGCTCGGCAGCGCCGCCCCTCCTCCGCGGCCAGCGGTCAGCCAGCAGCGGCTAGCGGGTTCAGGCGGGTCCGGCGGGCCCGGCAGCGCTTGGTCAGAACGTGACAGAATGCGCGCCGGCCGCTCTCCGGCAGCGCCCCGGGACGCGCCGGACGTGTCGGCGGGTCCGGCGACGGCCGTGACGTGCGTCGAGCGCGTCCGTCCCGAGAAAGTGGAGCGGCGACGGCGACAGCGCGAATGGCGGCCGGCCGAACAGGCGGCGACGGCGCCGAGTGGCTGATCAGACCGCGGGCCGCCTATCGAGCCGGCGTCCGGCTAGGAGGCTCGAGCGGCGTGCGTCACACGCAGTGCCATGGGCGGTGCTCGGTGCGCCGGCGACCGACCGGCAGCGCGCACGGAGCGACTGAACACACTGTGAAAGCGCTGAGGGCCGGCAGCTGGGGGTCACACAGCGCCAGCCGCACGAGCGCCGACCCGCACCACGGGTTACGCGCCCCGACACTGGCCTGGGGGCCGGCCGGCGGAGCAGCCTGACGAGCCGGCCGCGGACCCAGGCGATCGGCCGAGCCACCACCGACGGCCCCGTCACCCGGGCCCAGCGCCGACACAGTAATGAAAACCGGCCGCAGCGCACACCCCCCTCCGTGGCGGCCGGTCGAGGCGAGGGCAGCGGGCAGTCCCAGCGCCGCCAGCCCGGGGCGCCAGGCCGCGCACGTGCGCCCCGCCGGCGGCCACCGCCCGCCCGTGCCGTCGATTATCTAATCAACGGACGGCAAACAGAGCGCGACCCTAATTAGACGGTGGTCGTGACGGCCATTCTTCTGTTACATCAAACATTGCCATGTGATGAGACGATTAAAGCGCGCGCCGCGCGCCGGCCGCCGGTCGAGCCGCTGCCGTGCCCGCCGCGGCCCGCCGCGGTTCCGGTGCGCCGGGGCCAACGAGGCGCGCCGCGATGGATTCGCCAGCCGCGCGGCGTCGGCGGCGGCTATTCTAACGCGGAACCCGGCGTCGGCCGCGTCCTCCGCGGCCGACAGATGGCCGGATGTTGGGGCCGTGCTGACACCGGCTCGGGCCGGAGGGTCCAAATGACTGGAGGGGATTTTTTTTTGTTTTTGGATCGGAGAGTAAAAATACATCCAAATGAGGGTGGCAGGGGCAAATAATATTGTCAGACCGACTAAAAGCTGTCAAGTCTTACTTCGCAAGTTTCGGAGTTTATGTAAAGGCCATATTTGTTGTACAAAATTGCACAGCAGTTCTCAAATGAGCATGATGCAGCAGGTCACGTGAAGGAGGTACGCCCTTTAAGTAAATGATTAGGACGTATTTTGGGGAAAGGAACAGAATCCATAGGGAGGGCAGTTGTCCACCAATATCAGGCATGTGGGCGACTCTGGCTGCATGCGTGTCGATGGGACGCCACCGCAAGGTCACCTGGCTTATGTGGATATAGTGGTTAAAGTGAAATTGTGTTTTGGTGTCGGCCGCATACCGTTCTCGTCGATACAAACACGGTGCGAATCACGAATGGAGCAGGACCGCGGGCGGCAGAGGAACGTTGCGTCCCTGAGACTGCTACAGTCAAAGGCGCATCTGCGCTACAGTAAAGCGCGACCTCTACTGCAATCGAGGCCGGATCTGTGCTACAGTCGGAGACGGATCCAAGAGGACCGACGGGGTTATGCCTCTGCGAATGCCTAGAGCAAATCTCCAAAACTTTCATCAGTTTCGATTTGATTCAGTGAAACTGGGACCAACTCTCAAGTTTTTCCCAAAAGCGGCCCTTGGACCCTCCCACAATCTGACGCTAGAACCGCCCCTGGTTACAATCGATGGGCTTGCTCTGTTTCCGCTGATTTGACACACTAACAGAAGCCCTAGCGGCGGTGTGTCTTCACGTGGCATTTCGCTCCATTGATCCTCTGTTGGAGCTAATTAAGGCCGAAGTTTCCGTTTATTTACTGCTCACTTGCCTTCACCAAACAGGTCTAACAATTGTTTCACATGGCTCTTGGCTGGCACCCGAGACTGGATACAAACAGACCGTGTTTGTCCGACACAAGCTGAAAAGTCCCCGCTTTCGTAAGCACGCCGTGGACTGCCGCTCCTCCGCCCCGTCTGATCCAGTTCGATCTCGCCGTGGTGCCAGAACTACATCGTTACTTGCTACTTCTCCGCAAACACGTAACGGTAGTCATTCACAAAGTTGTGATGCTTACATGTTAAGATGACGGTTCAAAAGGTGGCGTTTTCTGGTACAGCGCCATACAGTACAGTTGCAGTACCAGTTAGCCTCATACAGTACAGTTGCAGTACCAGTTAGCCCCATACAGTACAGCTGCAGTACGTTTTTGGCTGTAGGGCCGCCGGCTACAGTACGGCACCCGTATTAAACAGACCGAGTTCTATGTTTTCCATCAATAGCGATACTCTTCAGAAAAATGCCTGCAACTTAGGTCTATATTGTGTTTTGTGAAGCCACTGGTTGATTTACTGGCCCCATAAATGACACCGCATTGTCTTTTCCGACTCTGTGGGTAGCTTCCGATCACGACTGCAGGCCAGGCGAGTCTAGCATAAAACATAAGCCAACCTTTGAACTCGAGCGGCCCGTCCCAGCCGTCACGCGTTCAAAAGTTCATTGTCTGTGCCACTGCGAATGGCAGTCTCATGTCGTCCGCAGCGACATACATCTTATGCTTTTCAACTAAATGCGTTATAGATTGTCATGCATTCTCGAGCGGGCTGTTCAAACCCCTGATTTTCCTGCGTTACTGTGATAAGAAAAAAAAACTTTCTTCTCTCACTTTACATGGATGGCGCAAAACTTGCGACTATAAAAGGCCGGACATCTCGGGTCGAAATCAAATACAAGTGGTGACAGTTTCACGCAGCGACGGCGCTAACCGTAATGTTACTAGTGGTGACGATTTGCTGTCGCAGCGATGGGAGTCTAACACATTGGGGCGATGGAAATGGAGGATGACTGCTGAGTATGGGTCCATGTGCACCGCCAGCGCGCGTAATCAACCGCTAACCATAGACCTGCCCAATCTGGGTCGTCTTTACGGATTAATATCAGACCTCTGTAACAAGAGCAGATAAATACACAAAATCATTGTGTTAGTAAAAGCACCGCGTACAGATTATTAAGAATCCGCCACGCTTCCAGCGCCGCACCCATGCACCCAACGGTGGCATGCCAGAAGACAGTCTATGCCGCCCCTCTGAAACCGTCCTCGGATAAAATACGTCGTGATCTCAACGGAGAGGCATCAGACAATGAAGGTTACACAAGCATGTAGTTTAATTCGCTGTGACCAATTTCCAGTCAAGGCATTTTCCGTTTCTCTCCGATACTTTGGTCACGGGTCGTCAACCACTGTAACCATACTTTGGTCACGGTTCGTCACCGCTGTAAACCATACTTTGGTCACGGTCGTCACTGCTGTAACCATACTTTGGTCACGGTCGTCACCACTGTAACCATACTTTGGTCACGGTCGTCACCACTGTAACCATACTTTGGTCACGGTCGTCACCACTGTAACCATTCTACGTCCATTGATATTGTCGATCAAAATCAGCTGGGTTTGCCCGGCCCAAAGCCAGCCAATGTCCAGGCAACACCAGTTGTAAGCCTTTAAGTGAACGCGAGACATCGTTGCACTTATCACTGCTGAAGTCAAGAAATACGGTGTTCAGACGCACGCCACTCACCCGTGGATAACATCCAGGTGCGTGGAGTTCAAATGGCAACGGCCTTCACGGAGTGGCATGTTACCATCATGATTAAGGCATGATGATCGTACACCAATTAACACGTCGCCGGCCCCACGACAGAGATCTTCCTCGTTATCTAGCGCGGTATTGTAATCGACTTTGTGTCCGCCTTTGCGTAATGTTAAAATGACGCGTGAAAGCAGTCAAAAGCAGAAGCAGCAGTGAAAGTTGTGTAAAATAAAGTATTAAGGAACAGCGGACGTGGTAAAAAAGTTGCAATTTCGCCATCTCACCGTTTAAAAGCGTCCTCAAAACGACCATCTGTGAAAACAGTCCTAACTTTCATACACTGAGGCTCCGGCCGACCTTGGGCAGGTTGGACATACGACCGTTCGACCTACCTCTCGCCATTGCGAAGCCCCAAAGCAATCGCTTGTTGATGCATTGAGCAGCAGCTTTGTCACTTTTTTCATGTCCTGCTAGCCTTAGCACCAGGACGGGAAATGCAAATTCCTTCTCGCTTGTGAGAACTGGTGGAAAGTGCGACAAAAATTGAGGCGTGATAGCGCTGCTTGCTGAAATGAACATTTGCCATTGTAGAAATAGGAAAAGTATGCCAAATTTGATGGAAGCCGCCAGCACAGCTGCTGCACCCGCCACACCAAGTTATTTGCCGATGTCGAAGACTGCCAACACCGCAGAATCATTGAAAGACGCTTAACAGCCTCCGCTCATGCAACACCTCAATACTCTATGTCAATGGCATCATGAGTGACGCACGCAAATGTACACATATCATGACTCATGGGTATAAAGTGCACTCAGATTAGAGATATGCATGCATACATCACATTTCCATACGTCATGTCCGTGTCCAAACATCGTGTTTTTCAGATACGGACTGACTGAATGCCTGACTGTAAAGGTACTGTCGATGAAGACGGCAATTGAGACAGCGAGTGAGACGGTGACGGAACTGGACCACGAAAGCGACACCGAGACGTAATTCAAGACGAAGGAGGAATCCAATCGGTGAACATAACGCCACTATTAATGT
>NW_023596921.1:5227933-5333627 GCF_011947565.3 Pollicipes pollicipes | reverse complement strand
TCTCCCCCCCCCCCCCCTCTCCCCTCCCCCTCCCCCTCCCTCTCCCTCTCCCCCCCCCTCCCCTCTCTCTCTCCTCTCTCTCTCCTCTCCTCTCTCTCTCTTCTCTCTCTCTCTCCTCTCTCTCTCTCTCTCTCTCTCTCTCTCTCTCTCTCTCTCTCTCTCTCTCTTATCTCTCTCTTATCTTCCTCTCTCCTCTCTCTCTCTCTCTCTCTAGATTCGCTCTCTCGTCCTGCGTTGCACGGCTCTCTCTTCGGGCCTGCGTATTGGCAGCCTTATGTAACACACACATCAAAAGAAGTGCATATCAATTTCCCAATTTCCTCCATGCTGATATGCAGGCGCGACGCACGTGGTCGTTTTTTAGTCGCCGGTCGGAGGCTGGCGGCAGCACGGAATATAAAATTCATCGTGACCAAAAACCAATGTGCATCGCACTGGTTTTTCCACCAGTCTATCGGTGGAGCCAGGATGCTCTACAAATGCAAGATAATGCATAAAATGCCACTGCAGGAAGACGCTGCCGATTCCAAGAGGTGCGTGGCACGTGCACATGTGCGGCGTCCCTGCACGTCACGCGCGTGCCTGACTGGGCAAGGACACGTGCCATCCGAGCCGCGCTCACGGCAGGAGGCTGGCGAAAGGTGAACGCTGTTCAGCCATCTGCATGACGTAGCTCCCGATAATTACTGCCAATCTCCGGAAGCGAAGGAGGGTGGTTGTGCACGTGACAGCGCCGCGCCCCGTAAGCGCATCACTGGCTGCACATAAGGGAGGGCTGTGTTTCTGAGGCGTACATCAGCGGTCGCCAAGCAGTGGGCTGGTTGCGGCCCAGTACCCAAGGCATATCGTGCCAGGGACACTGGCGTCGCGCCGTCAAGAACGGCGTATTCGCCAACAAAGAAATGCGTAACATTGGGTATCTTCGGGAACTGGCGCGAGTGTATCCACCAAAGCAAAGCGGACTAACCTGCCAGCTGCTTGGCTGAGAATGATCGGGTAGCGCTTGAGGTACTCTGAAACAGAACGAAGCAATATGGCGTCAACCGACCGGACCAGCGCGGCCACAGCAGAAGTGTCGAGGACTCCTTTACAGCGACATACTTCAATGATTCACGTAAGCATAAACTAAAACATTAAGTAGCGCACTTCTCCCAAAGGATGTCACCGCAGTGCTCTATACCACACAATGACGCACGATATAAAAGCTCTGGAATAATTAATTAGTTCATTAGTGATGTCCACTACGAACATGGACGCTTGACCGACTGCAATGTCTAAAGAACCGCATTGCACTCGGAACCTGAATTCAATCGATTTGGTAGCAAATACACAGTATTTAATAAATACACAAGATATAACAAATACAGAAGTTGAATAGGTCACTTAAATTAGGAACTTTGTTTTTGGTACCATCAAAAAGGGGTCTTATTCCACATGGTGCACTGCAAGGGAGCATGCCATTTCGTGTCGCAAACAGTGCTAGGAGCAACCTAGCTTTCTCAGAAAACAAGAATAGACCTCTTGTGTCATGCTACGCACGGCGTTATAAAAATATTTGAGATATCAGAGGTAGAGCCATGGTCCACGCTTGCACCAAGGAACCAAATATGTTGTTTCTTCACATATTAACTGCCATACCTTGCGCTTTAATGAAATGCTTTAAAAATGGCGTTACCCCGGTTTTGAAAATCAATGGTAGTTTTAAGCCTTTGACAAGAGACCATGACAATTTTACATAGGTAGTTCCGCTGACACGAATAAGCGCCGTCAAAACCAGGCATCGCATGTGAGATGCCAGAGGACCCCAGATGCGCCATACCTCTCGACGTGCTAGATAACGTGTAATACAAATGCAGAATTCCGTAAAACCAGGACAACTAGCAATTGACCTAACGCAAATGAAAATAGTCACAACGAAACCTGAGGCGAGAGGCCCGACTTCAATGCGCCCTCGACGACCTTGTGGGCCCGCAAAATGCGACCCTTACGTCCCTTTGACCGCATCGCGCATACAGACATTATAGCATTTGATAAGTTTTTACACGTCCGCCGAGGAAAAGTACAAGGGATTTGCGACCAGCCGCCGCGTCCACAGTAAAGCGACCCTTGGGTTGGCAAACAGTGTATTGCCTTGGTGCGCACACGTGAATGGAAATTGGCGTACAGACTTGACTTAGTTGGCACCTGCTACTTTGAAACGGTTATTTTTCATCCCTTGGGTAGATGAATTGCAACCAGACAGTGGAAAAACCACGCCCACAGCTTAAAATGAGTTGAAAAAAGAACAAGGGCCTGTGTGACCAATAATCCAGTGGTCAATTACAAGCTATAATCAGAGCGCACCAAAACACCAAAGCATGGCACAGATGCATGGGATGTTACATAGTTAATATAATGCACAACACAAACCACATACGCAATTTCGAAAAAAACATCCCCACACTTTTTCAAATGACACGCATATCTGTGATCACCGAGTGCTGCGCTTTCGGACGGCGTGCTTCCCGTTCACCTGAAGATGCGGACCATTTTCAGCGGGCGCGCAGCTCTGCAACCGTCACGGAGTGACGGCTACTCCGGCCGGCATGAAAAATACCCGGGGGCATGGCGCGACAAGATTGAAACCGGTGCCTACCGCGTGAGGGCTGCGGACGTTAGCGGCCGGCCGTCGGCCTCCCGTGTGAGGACTACGGGCGTCAGCGGCCGGCCGTCGGCCCCCCGTGGGGGACTACGGACGTCAGCGCCCGGCCATCGGCCCCCCGCGTGAGGACTACGGACGTCAGCGGCCGGCCGTCGGCCTCCCTGTGAGGACTACGGACGTCAGCGGCCGGCCGTCGGCCCCCCCCCCCGCGTGAGGACTACGGACGTCACGGCCGGCCGTGGCCTCCCGTGAGGACTGCGGACGTCAGCGCCGGCCGTCGGCCTCCCGCGTGAGGACTGCGGACGTCAGCGGCCGGCCGTCGGCCCCCCCGTGAGGACTACGGACGTCAGCGCCGGCCGTCGGCCTCCCGCGTGAGGACTGCGGACGTCAGCGCCCGGCCGTTGGCCTTCCGCGTGAGGACTACGGACGTCAGCGCCCGGCCGTCGGCCTCCCGCGTGAGGACTGCGGACGTCAGCGCCTGGCCGTCGGCCTCCCGCATGAGGACTGCGGACGTCAGCGGCCGTTCGTCGCGTTCCCGTGGTGACAGTGCTGCGATTTCATGGGGGGGGGGGGGGGGGTTGCAACGCTCAAACTTGCTGCTTATGGTAAGTGTTTCACGTAGTCGTTAAGAACGCCCCAATGGTGAATCAACAAAGAGTGTATCAGCCTTCCCCGTCCACTAGTGGCATTAGCCCAAATAGACATCAAAATTTTTGATTGTAACGGCAGAACAAGCCAAACTACAGAAGAACAGGAGCGGTAAAACCACAGCCACCAGCACTCCACATGCTGAATTGGTGCTACCATGGTCTGGTCACATGAAAAAGGTACTAACGAAAGTTTCGTTAGAATTTTGGTTCCCAATCGGTGGCCACACTTTTTTGTTCCACCCCTATGCCATTCATATACCGAAAAGTGGCGTAATTATTGAGAATAGGAAATTTTGAAACCAAAACCGGTCTGATCAAACAACCATATCCAATTTAAGTTACTTGCTCCAGCCAGAGGAGCCATACCTCGAGCCCATGAGCACGACACCCGACGAAATTAGAAATAATGAACTAAAAGCAATACCAAAAATTACAAATGGTAAAATGACAAGAGACTAACGCATCTTTAATGCATGGAACGCAAACATGTGCCACTATTAAGCATCGAGCATAACAACCCGTCTACAACGGTTTGTGCCAGAGCCAGCAGCTCCGGAGCTGGAGCCAGCAGCTCCGGAGCTGAAGCCAGCAACCCTGCCGTCTCACCTTGTTGAAGTCGCTCTGCAGCACTCGCTGCGGCCCGGCGGCCGGCTTATCCAGCGTCGGCTCCGAACACGACATGCGTGCTGCCATCTCCAGGTAAAGGTGCGAACTGCGGCGGCGCAGGTGCTGCCGCCCGGCGGTGGCCAGCGGCGGCTTGTCGTCGGCGGCCAGCGGCGGCAGCCGCTCATCGCCAGGAGTGCTGAGTGGCGACACGGTCGGCGACGGCGGTCGCCGGCCGCAGCGCTGCCGCGTCCGCGCCGGCTCCACCAGCTGCAGCGCCAGCGGTCGCCGCATGCCGCCGGCCACGCTGCCGTCCTCGGCCAGGCGGTGCATCTGCTCGGCGCTCTGCCAGTGGAGGGCCGCGGAGCCGGGGGCGGACGGCTCGCCCGGCTCCTCGGAGCGGGCGCGCAGCAGACGCCGCGCCGGCCGCCGCGACATGGAGGTGGTGGCCTCGCGCGTACCAGGCGGGCCAGCGACACGTTCAGGCCGGTCGGCAGGGTTTGCCGCGTGCTCGGGCGGCGCTCGCTCGCTCAGGTCCGACCAGGAGGACGCGCTGGAGGAGGCCGGGCTCGTCTGGGTGGCCACCGAGCGCGACCGCTCCGGCGCAGGAGACACCGAACGCGTGCCGTCCGGTGTCGGGGAGGCCGGGCCAGAGCCGGCCGAACCTGACACGGAGCCGGGGCCGTGGCCGGAGCCGGAGCCGGAGCCGGAGCCGGAGCCGGAGCCGGAGCCGGAGCCGGAGCGGTGCTGGCCGCTCAGTATGCTCGTCTCCACGCGGTGGAGGAAGTCGGACAGCTCGTCCGGTCGCTGTCGGAGGAAGGCCATGTCAGGTCGGCAGCGGAAGCCCTCGGAGGCGACATATAGCGAGTACACAGGCGTCGCGGCGACGCACAATGATACGGCGTGCAGCTGGCGCCCCAGCAGCCAACAGCCAGCCACCGTCCGCCGATGGAGGGATAACGCGCAGGTGTTATAACGCACATCGGACGGCACGCCGCTGCTGCGACTCCCCACCCTCGTCACACTGCTGCGTGCCACCGGCGCGAGTGCTCAGGCGGTCTGTGTGCAGCGGCCAGCCCTGCCGGCCCGCTACTGTGTGCCGTCATGCTGCTCCGCCCAGGCCACACGGGGCTGAGAGGATCCCCGCCCCCGTGCCGGTCGCCCGGACGTCGGCGCGAGGCCGGCCGCGGGGGAGGGGAAGGGGGGGGGGCTCGACCTGTGAGGTGCCCAGCAGGCCGCGCGCCCGGGCCGCGTCACATAACAGAGGTTTACGGGTCGCCTTCACCGTCAGCTTGGTCTTGGTCTATTGTGGGCCTCGTCAGACACCGCTGCACACCGCTGACACACGCGTCGCTTGCAAGTCCCGATTATAAACACCGCAACATCCGCACCGCTAATGCTCTCACGCCCAAAACGCACAACATTTTGGAGAAGTCTTGGCTTAGTTCAGCTATACAGCTAAGCTCAGGGTGCCACTGAGAGCGGCAGTGCCCAGGATGGTGCGACTGTCGTTCTTGACAGCTTCAACCAGAAATAAATATCAGCCCTGGGGTCACCTCGACTTCGACTCTAAGCACTGTTTTTGTCTCAGGTTTCACCACTGCTGCATTATAACGCCAGATTACACCCCCATGTGATATTCACCGCCTGGGTAAATATCAGCGCTGCCGGCGCATCGACATATCCACAATTAGTCCTGAAATCCAGAACAATTTCTATCATCAAGTAGAGCATCCATATTTTAAGTGTTTCAACGGTTCTCGTGTGGCACAATCACCTGCAATCACCGGATATGATGTGCAATCCCGTCGCTGCGCTACATGGAGCTCTTGTCGTAAGACACCAGCGGAGCAGGCCGCCGCGCCTATCAGGAGGTACCAGGAGATGCAAACAGGAGCAGTCTCCGGCTGTACTAAGGGGTGCGAACAAAAGCAGCCTCCGGCAGTACCAGGAGATGCAAACAGGAGGTCTCCGGCGGTATCAGGAGGTGCGAACAGGAGCAGCCTCCGGCGGTACCAGGAAGCGCCACTATGTGGCCGTCATGTGTTTTACGCATAACCCTGCTTTTCCGTAGCATCTGCAGCGCAGACATATCGGTGGTATGACGTGGTGTGACAGAAAGCATGCTATCCTGCTGCTGCCATGCGTTGCTACGTCACATATGTGGGAACGAGCGGTCATTAAAAGAATCATAAAACAAGGCCATAGGGTTGCACCATGTGACTTGGCGGATAACCCGCGGACTCGCGTTCATATGTACGCAGTTATTTTACCCGGCGCGCAGCTTCGGGGCCAGGGGCGGCTGCTGCCTGCTAGAAAACGCCGGGGTTCTTAAAGCCATCCCGGCAGCCGAGCAGGTCGACGAAACGACCGACACAAATCAATGCGAAAGGAACACGATGGCATGACCTCGCTAGGTCGTGAACTGGCCAGGGGCCCAAGAGCAGTTCGCCTGCACACAGAGCTCAGGGTCGCTGGTTCTATCGAGTGATTCCGACCAGCCCTATCGGCTCCATCGGCTCTATCAGATCTGTGTTCCCTATCGGCTCGACGCGCCGCCTGTTATGCTTTCCAATAATGGCATAATCTGCAGATTGTGGCTGGAGATTAGGGCAATGGGGGACCGGCCGCAGCCTAATGAAGGATGTGTGCACGATAACGGCGCGGTGGCGAGCTTAAATCCTTCGTGTGGCGACATCCGCCTGTGCCGCGCACCGGGCCGTTTGAAGACACCGTGGAGTCCACCGACTGGCAGCGAACAGCTGGGAGGATATGAGGTTGCGCTTTGGTGCGCAGACTACTCGGGTCGTTTGTGGGTTACACACACACACTACGCATCGCACAACTTACAGGGTTATTAGCAAACTATTTGGCGACGATCACGCTACACGACTGGCCGTACCAATCGCGCGACGTGGTTGCCTACTGTAAGTACGATTATCAAATGCAAAATTATCTATAGACACTCAGACAAATTGATGAGTGCAACTGTACGGAACGGAACCGAAATTCAGGAGAAGCCAAACGAGATGGTAACAACAAAAACAGCTGTACCGCAGAGTTAACGACCAGTGAGCAAGACAAAGAGCGAAATAAATGGTAGAGGTGATAATAAGACCTGAGACCCTACCGGCATCGATCGAGACTCCACGTCAGGAGTCAAAATCACGATTCACGCATTGCTTTAATTTCCTGATATTTCCTGATATCTTACTTATTCGTTAAACGTCACGCACGAACTGAGCGCATCGCTCGCCTCAGCCAACCTGCGGTTCGCCGTGCTTCTGTCCCCGCCGACAGCAGCTCGGCAGCGCCGCCCTCCTCCGCGGCCAGCGTCAGCCAGCAGCGGCTAGCGGGTCAGGCGGGTCCGGCGGGCCCGGCAGCGCTGGTCAGAACGTGACAGAATGCGCGCCGGCCGCTCTCCGGCAGCGCCCCGGGACGCGCCGGACGTGTCGGCGGTCCGGCGACGCCGTGACGTGCGTCGAGCGCGTCCGTCCCGAGAAAGTGGAGCGGCGACGGCGACAGCGCGAATGGCGGCCGGCCGAACAGGCGGCGACGGCGCCGAGTGGCTGATCAGACCGCGGGCCGCCTATCGAGCCGGCGTCCGGCTAGGAGGCTCGAGCGGCGTGCGTCACCGCAGTGCCATGGGCGGTGCTCGGTGCGCCGGCGACCGACCGGCAGCGCGCACGGAGCGACTGAACACACTTGAAAGCGCTGAGGGCCGGCAGCTGGGGGTCACACAGCGCCAGCCGCACGAGCGCCGACCCGCACCACGGGTTACGCGCCCCGACACTGGCCTGGGGGCCGGCCGGCGGAGCAGCCGACGAGCCGGCCGCGGACCCAGGCGATCGGCCGAGCCACCACCGACGCCCCGTCACCCGGGCCCAGCGCCGACACAGTAATGAAAACCGGCGGCGCACACCCCCTCCGTGGCGGCCGGTCGAGGCGAGGGCAGCGGCAGTCCCAGCGCCGCCAGCCGGGGCGCCAGGCCGCGCACGTGCGCCCCGCCGGCGGCCACCGCCGCCCGTGCCGTCGATTATCTAATCAACGGACGGCAAACAGAGCGCGACCCTAATTAGACGGTGGTCGACGGCCATTCTTCTGTTACATCAAACATGCCATGTGATGAGACGATAAAGCGCGCGCCGCGCGCCGGCCGCCGGTCGAGCCGCTGCCGTGCCCGCCGCGGCCCGCCGCGGTTCCGGTGCGCCGGGGCCAACGAGGCGCGCCGCGATGGATTCGCCAGCCGCGCGGCGTCGGCGGCGGCTATTCTAACGCGAACCCCGGCGTCGGCCGCGTCCTCCGCGGCCGACAGATGGCCGGATGTTGGGGCCGTGCTGACACCGGCTCGGGCCGGAGGGTCCAAACGACTGGAGGGGATTTTTTTTGGTTTTTGGATCGGAGAGTAAAAATACATCCAAATGAGGGTGGCAGGGGCAAATAATATTGTCAGACCGACTAAAAGCTGTCAAGTCTTACTTCGCAAGTTTCGGAGTTCATGTAAAGGCCATATTTGTTGTACAAAATTGCACAGCAGTTCTCAAATGAGCATGATGCAGCAGGTCACGTGAAGGAGGTACGCCCTTTAAGTAAATGATTAGGACGTATTTTGGGGAAAGGAACAGAATCCATAGGGAGGGCAGTTGTCCACCAATATCAGGCATGTGGGCGACTCTGGCTGCATGCGTGTCGATGGGACGCCACCGCAAGGTCACCTGGCTTATGTGGATATAGTGGTTAAAGTGAAATTGTGTTTTGGTGTCGGCCGCATACCGTTCTCGTCGATACAAACACGGTGCGAATCACGAATGGAGCAGGACCGCGGGCGGCAGAGGAACGTTGCGTCCCTGAGACTGCTACAGTCAAAGGCGCATCTGCGCTACAGTAAAGCGCGACCTCTACTGCAATCGAGGCCGGATCTGTGCTACAGTCGGAGACGGATCCAAGAGGACCGACGGGGTTATGCCCCTGCGAATGCCTAGAGCAAATCTCCAAAACTTTCACCAGTTTCGATTTGATTCAGTGAAACTGGCACCAACTCTCAAGTTTTTCCCAAACGCGGCCCTTGGACCCTCCCACAATCGGACGCTAGAACCGCCCCTGGTTACAATCGATGGGCTTGCTCTGTTTCCGCTGATTTGACACACTAACAGAAGCCCTAGCGGCGGTGTGTCTTCACGTGGCATTTCGCTCCATTGATCCTCTGTTGGAGCTAATTAAGGCCGAAGTTTCCGTTTATTTACTGCTCACTTGCCTTCACCAAACAGGTCTAACAGCTGTTTCACATGGCTCTTGGCTGGCACCCGAGACTGGATACAAACAGACCGTGTTTGTCCGACACAAGCTGAAAAGTCCCCGCTCTCGTAAGCACGCCGTGGACTGCCGCTCCTCCGCCCTGTCTGATCCAGTTCGATCTCGCCGTGGTGCCAGAACTACATCGTTACTTGCTACTTCTCCGCAAACACGTAACGGTAGTCATTCACAAAGTTGTGATGCTTACATGTTAAGATGACGGTTCAAAAGGTGGCGTTTTCTGGTACAGCGCCATACAGTACAGTTGCAGTACCAGTTAGCCTCATACAGTACAGTTGCAGTACCAGTTAGCCCCATACAGTACAGTTGCAGTACGTTTTTGGCTGTAGGGCCGCCGGCTACAGTACGGCACCCGTATGAAACAGACCGAGTTCTATGTTTTCCATCAATAGCGATACTCTTCAGAAAAATGCCTGCAACTTAGGTCTATATTGTGTTTTGTGAAGCCACTGGTTGATTTACTGGCCCCATAAATGACACCGCATTGCCTTTTCCGACTCTGTGGGTAGCTTCCGATCACGACTGCAGGCCAGGCGAGTCTAGCATAAAACATAAGCCAACCTTTGAACTCGAGCGGCCCGTCCCAGCCGTCACGCGTTCAAAAGTTCATTGTCTGTGCCACTGCGAATGGCAGTCTCATGTCGTCCGCAGCGACATACATCTTATGCTTTTCAACTAAATGCGTTATAGATTGTCATGCATTCTCGAGCGGGCTGTTCAAACCCCTGATTTTCCTGCGTTTCTGTGATAAGAAAAAAACTTTCTTCACTCACTTTACATGGATGGCGCAAAACTTGCGACTATAAAAGGCCGGACATCTCAGGTCGAAATCAAATACAAGTGGTGACAGTCACACGCAGCGACGGCGCTAACCGTAATGTTACTAGTGGCGACGATTTGCTGTCGCAGCGATGGGAGTCCAACACATTGGGGCGATGGAAATGGAGGATGACTGCTAAGTATGGGTCCATGTGCTGCGCCAGCGCGCATAATCAACCGCTAACCATAGACCTGCCCAATCTGGGTCGTCTTTACGGATTAATATCAGACCTCTGTAACAAGAGTAGATAAATACACAAAATCATTGTGTTAGTAAAAGTACCGCGTACAGATTATTAAGAATCCGCCACGCTTCCAGCGCCGCACCCATGCACCCAACGGTGGCATGCCAGAAGACAGTCTATGCCGCCCCTCCGAAACCGTCCTCGGATAAAATACGTCGTGACCTCAACGGAGAGGCATCAGACAATGAAGGTTACACAAGCATGTAGTTTAATTCGCTGTGACCAATTTCCAGTCAAGGCATTTCCGTTTCTCTCCGATACTTTGGTCACGGTCGTCACCGCTGTAACCATACTTTGGTCACGGTCGTCACCGCTGTAACCATACTTTGGTCACGGTCGTCACCACTGTAACCATACTTTGGTCACGGTCGTCACCGCTGTAACCATACTTTGGTCACGGTCGTCACCGCTGTAACCATACTTTGGTCACGGTCGTCACCGCTGTAACCATACTTTGGTCACGGTCGTCACCACTGTAACCACGCTACGTCCATTGATATTGTCAATCAAAATCAGCTGGGTTTTCCCGGCCCAAAGCCAGCCAATGTCCAGGCAACACCAGTTGTAAGCCTTTAAGTGAACGCGACACATCATTGCACTTATCACTGCTGAAGTCAAGAAATACGGTGTTCAGACGCACGCCGCTCGCCCGTGGATAACATCCAGGTGCGTGGAGTTCAAATGGCAACGGCCTTCATGGAGTGGCATGTTACCATCATGATAAAGGCATGATGATCGTACACCAATTAACACGTCGCCGGCCCCACGCCGCGACAGGGATCTTCCTGGTTATCTAGCGCGGTATTGTAATCGACTTTGTGTCCGCCTTTGCGTAATGTTAAAATGACGCGTGAAAGCAGTCAAAAGCAGAAGCAGCAGTGAAAGTTGTGTAAAATAAAGTATTAAGGAACAGCGGACGTGGTAAAAAAGTTGCAATTTCGCCATCTCACCGTTTAAAAGCGTCCTCAAAACGACCATCTGTGAAAACAGTCCTAAATTTCATACACTGAGGCTTCGGCCGACCTTGGGCAGGTTGGACATACGACCGTTCGACCTACCTCTCGCCATTGCGAAGCCCCAAAGCAATCGCTTGTTGATGCATTGAGCAGCAGCTTTGTCACTTTTTTCATGTCCTGCTAGCCTTAGCACCAGGACGGGAAATGCAAATTCCATCTCGCTTGTGAGAACTGGTGGAAAGTGCGACAAAAATTGAGGCGTGATAGCGCTGCTTGCTGAAATGAACATTTGCCATTGTAGAAATAGGAAAAGTATGCAAAATTTGATGGAAGCCGCCAGCACAGCTGCTGCACCCGCCACACCAAGTTATTTGCCGATGTCGAAGACTGCCAACACCGCAGAATCATTGAAAGGCGCTAAACAGCCTCCGCTCATGCAACACCTCAATACTCTATGTCAATGGCATCATGAGTGATGCACGCAAATGTACACATATCATGACTCATGGGTATAAAGTGCACTCAGATTAGAGATATGCATGCATACATCACATTTCCATACGTCATGTCCGTGTCCAAACAATCATGTTTTTCAGATACGGACGACTGAATGCCCTGACTGTAAGGTACTGTCGATGAAGACGGCAATTGAGACAGCGAGTGAGACGGTGACGGAACTGGACCACGAAAGCGACACCGAGACGTAATTCAAGACGAAGGAGGAATCCAATCGGTGAACATAACGCACTAAACCAATTCAGATAAGACTTACGCACACAGCCGAAAACAAAGCTAAACACGAGGCTAGTGGAATGCAAACAATGAGTAGCAGCGAGCCAAGACAAGCGAGGCGACGAAGCGAGCAAAAGAAACATCTCAACGACAGACACGTCGAGCCAGCCGCGGCCACCACATGACCGGCGACGATGAACGCCACAAGCGAGCGTGATCCGGGGGGGGGGGGGGGGAGCACGTGACCAGGCCAGGTGGTGCGCCGCCCCCACGAGCTGCACTCGGCTGGCGCGCCGGTGACGTCAGAATTATGCGTCCTTGGTCCAGGGCCGGCCCCCGCAGGTCACGTGCCTGGCCCCGGCACCCAGCGCAGGTGGCCAGGACTGCGGCCGGCATCGCCGCAGCCAAACTGTCCAGTTTGCACCGGTATGAATAGGTGTGAAAGGAATCCGCGTTGGTGTATATGTACTCAAGGGTGGGCGCGGAAAACCGGTCGTGACGAATGGACGGTAAATTTATGACCTTATCATTGTATGCGCCGGCAGCGGACGCCGGATGTTCTTTATGATTTACTGCAAAGATGTTTCTGCACGTTAGTTACGCGCTGTTACGAAATGCTTTCACAGAAGTAAAGGTGTTGGTGGCGGAGGTGGACAGCATAGCTGTTTGGGTCAAAGAAACGCACCTGTGGCACCACCCATCCTCTGTCCCAATTTGCGGGTGGAAAAAGTGAGGCAACCATCCTGAACCAACTAAAAAAACAAGAAACGGCAAGTCTGGTCGCATCGCGTCGTGTTCAGGACGGCATAGCTCACACCGGCCGGGTCCAGGACGGCATAGCTCACACCGGCCGGGTTCAGGACGGCACAGCTCACACCGGCCGTGTTCAGGACGGCACAGCTCACACAGGCCGTGTTCAGGACGTCACAGCTCACACCAGCCATGTTCAGGACGGCACAGCTCAGGACAGTTCAGCACATCTCCTTGCGGCGGGCGACATGGTGAGTGAGGCGTGGCGGCCGCTCGGGTCTGTGACGACACAGTCCGATGCACGACCTGTGGGCGGAAACGAGTTGAGCCCGAGCTGAGACGCTGCACTGGGCCCGGATGACGTGACTGGCAGCGGTCGGCCCGCCCGTCCTCTGATGCCGCCGATAGCGGGCAGATCGGCGGCGCGCCGCTGACCGGCTCGGGCCCACGCCGCCAACCCGGACCTGAGTCATCAGCTCCGCGGCCAGCGGCAGGCGAGGCACGCCTACCACCGCTGCACACGACCCACCGCCGCTGCACACGGCTCCCCTGCTCACGACCCACCGGCGCTACACACGGCCCACCACCGCTGCACACGGCCCACCGCCGCTGCACACGGCCCCCCTGCACACGGCCCACCGCCGCTGCATACGGCCCACCACCGCTGCATACGGCCCACCGCCACTGCATACGGCCCACCACCGCTGCACACGGCCCACCGCCCATCCGGCCACCCACGCAGCGCTAATCCGGGCCTATACCACCAGCCGTTTGTGGTAGTCTTGGCAAACTGCCAGCCAAACCGAGCGTTGGCCGCCCACACAGAATGCTCGCCCAGCCCACCATGGTGCCATATGAGGCAGCGGCGGGTGCGGCTTCCCGCCTCCTAGCCGACTCGTGAGGGAGGCGATCCCATCCCACCGTCTATCCCATGAACTATTCATGGAACGAATGGGAGCGGACGAGGGAATGAATGGGTGATATCCGTTACAACTTGTGCTGTAAATTTGTACCGTAAAACAAGTAGGTGACATCGAACCGGACATCACTGGCACCCAAATTCCACCTATGCTTGAGCTTAAGAGAAGGATCCGGATACAGAGCGTGAGAAGACGATCACGAAAATCGCTGACATATGCTGAACTGAACGCGTTATGTCAGAGCCGGGTATCCTTCCCGGATAAGATACGCATGCAGTAACAATCCAAACTATCTTCACATACTGACCATAGGCTGCAAAAAAAAAAAACAACACCGGAGCGTGGGTAGCCTACCGGCAGCGAACGAAAGGCGGCAACAGACCACCCAGATATGGCAGAGACAAATCAGAGTCAAAACAGAGACAAAGCGGAGAGAAAGCAGAAATAAGACAGATACAACACACAGACAAAACAGAGACACCATTGAGACGTCTCTGTCCGCGCCAGACAGAGCTGCGCGGAACAGGCGGGATCGCGCAGCCGGGACTGCTGCAGCCGCGCTTCGCTTGCGTGCAGGCGGCGGGAGGGTGAATGGGGCTGGAGCGCGGCCTCCGGCCATTAGGCCATGTAAGGCCCGGGTGCCGCTTAATATTCCGACTGAGTGACGCAGCTCGTCCGCGCCTCACGTGCCGGCCGCGGGATTACACGGCCGGCCGCCGGTCGCGGCATTACACGACCGGCGTGAGCGTGCACGCTGCGCACCGACAGGCCCGGCGGAATCATTCGCGCCGGTGCTCGTCACGTGCGCAGCGCCCTCTCCCGAGGATGCGGCCGTGCAGGCACCACACGCTCGCACCTGCCATCTGCATAGGCGTATGCCGCAAACGATCAGTAAAGCGGATGACGTAACGTCGCGGTGCAATGCCGGACGCGAGGCGTCATCGGCGCGGTGCGAGCTCACCAGGTTGGAGGACGATAGCGTGGACGTGTTGGAGGAGGTGTGCCTGCCGACGGCGTCGCTGTCGGTCTCCTCAGCCGCGGCGTCCGCCTCGGCCGGCGGCGGCCGCTCCGTCGCCATGCGGGCAGCCAGCGCGGTCGGCTTCTCGTGCGCGCGCGCCGCCGCGGGCCGGGCTGGTTCGGCGCGCCCTCCGCTCAGGATCACGCCCGTGTCGCGGATGAAGTACGCCGACAGGCGGCCGCGGCCCGGCGCCCAACCGTCGCCGGCCGCCGCCAGGGGCGCGCGAGGCCGGTCACGTGACAGGGCGGCGCGCGGCACCGGCGCCGGCTGCAGCTCCGCGCTGCGGGGGCGCAGTGGGCGGCGCCGCGACCCGCAGCGCGCCGCCGCTCCGGCCACCCCCAGCGGGCCCGAGCTCACGCTCAGCGGACTGTCGCAGCGGCCCGAGTCGACGCTCTGGCTGCGGGCGACGCGGCCGGGCGGCGCGTGCCTGGCGTCCGTGCCGGCCGGGCTGGTGCACGTGCCCGAGTCGATGCTGGCGCTGCGGCGGACGGCTGTGGGCGCGGCGGACTCGCCCGGCGCCGCATGTTCGTCGCTGTCCAGCTCGGCTGACGGGTAGGAGCGGCGGACGCGCGCGCGCAGGCGGCGCGCCGAGGCGTCGCGCCGCCTGGCGACCATGCGCGGCAGGGAGGTGGCGCCCTCTCGGCGCGCACTGTGTGCCTCCTCGATCATGGCCAGGTGGCGCTGCGCCCATGCACTGAAGCCTTGCTTCGGGTCCTTGATGTGGTACTTATCGAAACTGCGCGCCGCCGCGTCGGGCGACTTGGGACGCTGCCAGAGGTTCGGCTGGCTGGCGCCGCGCTTCTGCAGAGCCGGGCGACGGCCGCAGCAGCCCAAGCCGTTCCCGGTCTGCCCGGTCGACAGCCGGAGACGCGGCGCGCCGCCTTCGGCGCAGCGAAGTCGCAGCGATGGCCCTCGTCCCGCTACGTCCCACTCCGGACCGGGGCCGGCCGGCGAAGACGGGTCCACGCAGCTGGGACACGGGCAAGTTGCCAGCCGGCGGCAGTGGCTGGCCCGGCACCGCGCCCTGTTCGTCATCTGAGCCACTGTCGCCTGCGCCCGCCGGCGCCGACTCGGACCGCACCAGGCGCCTCCGCCGGCGGCGACGCGTCTTGGTGCGCCGCGCGGACCCGGTTGACTCCTCCGACACAGCCCTGGCCGTGGGAGAGTCCTGCGCCGCGTCAGCCAGCGAGCCCACCGGCTTATCCACCGGCGGGTCCGCCCTGACGTCCACCCATGTATCTCCTGTCGAATCCAGCTCCAAACCCAGCTTCATTTCCATCATCGGGTCCACCGGCGGACTGACGGACGACGCAGCGCTAGCCGGACGCCTGAGACCGCGTCGGCCAGCAGCTCCTCCAGGGGCGCGCACAGGCCGGTCAGCAGCGGGCACTCGTCGTTCGCTTGGGGCCCGGCGGCGGCGGCAGCGGCGCCGGCGGCGGCGGCGGAGGCGCCGGCCGGCTCTAGCTCCGAGCGGCGCCGGGCCGGGCCGAGCCGCTGCACCAGCCGCTCGATGCGCCCCCACGACTCGCGCTCCTCGTCCTGCGCCCGCTTGGCGCGCAGCTTCTCCTTCCAGCGCTCGAGACCGCGCTGGCGCAGCTTCTCGCGCCAGCGGTCCAGGTTGGGGTGCGGCTGGGCGGCGGTGGCCGCGCCGAGCGCCACCAGCGCCTCCCAGTCGAGCACGTCGACCAGCGGCGCCTCGCCCGCCGGCGCCGGGTCCGACACAGATCGGACGGCGGCTAGGCGCGGCCGACCGCGCTCGGCGGCCGCCTCCTGCAGCAGACGGAGCGGGGCGTTAGAGGCGACGCACGCTGCCACTGGGAGCGGTGGTGGGGCGATGAGAGGAACTGCAGCAGTCGGGATCAGCTGGGTGCAGGAGGAAGGGCAGAGGATGTCATGCTTGGGATCCGAACCACGCTTGGAGCCGTCAGAGCCGGCGCATTAATACCAGGCGAGTGTTGGGCGGACAACGGCTTTCGTGAGCGGAGACCGAGCAGTTCGGCACCCAGGCGCCACGATTGTGCGGTCTCATCACAAAGGATAGATACATGAAGGCAGATGCTGGGAGTATCGCCTTGGGCTGAGATGTGATAATCATCAAACAAGACTCACACAATAGACATATGACGTGGGTATTTCGTACGGTACACAACGCACGAGTTCAGAAATATGCACAATTTGAGTGGCATCGGTAATGTTATTATCCATACAGAAACCATTTTTTGTTTGTAAACCGGTACCGTGGATACGCGTAATGCGCAACAGCGCTAAGAATAACCTGCAAAAATCGTGCCCATTCATCATGCAATGAAATGGTTGATGTTTTTTCACGCTACGTATATATAAATATATATATATAATATATATATATATATATATATATATATATATATATATATATAGATATAGATATAGATATAGATATAGAGAGAGAGAAAGAGAGAGAGAAAGAGAAAGAGAAAGAGAAAGAGAAAGAGAAAGAGAAAGAGAAAGAGAAAGAGAAAGAGAGAGAGAGAGAGAGAGAGAGAGAGAGAGAGAGAGAGAGAGAGAGAGAGAGAGAGAGAGAGAGAGAGAGAGAGAGAGAGAGAGAGAGAGAGAGAGAGAGAGAGAGAGAGAGAGAGAGAGAGAGAAAGAGAAGAGAGGAGAGAGAGAGAGAGAGAGAGAGAGTAGAGAGAGAGAGAGAGAGAGAGAGAGAGAGAGAGAGAGAGAGAGAGAGAGAGAGAGAGAGAGAGAGAGAGAAATATATATATATATATATATATATATATATATATATATATATATATATATATATATATATATATATATATATATATATATATTGATAGCAGTACAATCCCAAATCGCAGTGAGCGCGCAAACACGCCCGATTTTGTTCATCAGTGTACCTTATTGGCCTCAGAGCTCGACCTTTGGTACACTGAAAACTGAAGTAATCGGAAATTCAGACAGAAATAACAAAATACCGTCCACCCTTTAAAGTGCACAAATTTTACAATGTTGCTACACGTGTTGACGAATGTACACGGGTTCCATGACGCGTGTTAGGACCGTCAGTGACATGTCACTGATAGCAATCAGCTTAGCTCCAAATGATATATTTTGACTGATGTGAAGTCCTCTCTCTAAAAACTCCCTCACTCTAGAGATAATAAATAACACATTTTCGTGCGAGTGCGCCTTACGCCACGGCCGGATATCTTTCCATGCGTCAGTCGAGTCTCCAGCGCGCTCGGGTCCGCGCGCCGACCTGTACGCTCACGCTCGGGCTGCCACGGTTCACCGGGCTGGCTCGGTCTGAGGCGGCGCCGGGCACTGGGCTTCACCGGGCTGAGATGGCGCCGCGACTGCACAATGCCGTCCGAGCTCAAGAGGCCCCTCTCAATCAACAGACGGACGTCGGCGTGGCCGGGGCGCGCTCGTTCGGCCGGCGCCCGGCGGAGTCGGTCGGGCCCGCCGCTGCCGACCTCAGCCGACGTCCGCTCCCTCTTGTGTTTGGAGCCCATTGTCTGCGCCAGTCACGCCGCCACGGTCACGTGACGGCGGCGGAGCCGAGTCGTGACGAGTGGACGTCGCGGCCGAGAGGTCGAGTCGCCCGCCAGCGAGCCAGACCACGACGACAGGTCACAGCGTCGGGCGACAGGTCGGACAAGTCAGATCGTCCGGCGACAAGGCAGACTGCTGCACTTCAGGGCCGACTGTAGGAAGACTCGGCAGATGGTGATGCAACGGGCCAGACTATCGCTTGCACGAAGGCTTCGGACGGTCGCTTGATAAGTCAAGACTGTCGGACGACAGGTTGGCCTGCCGTCATGTATGTCATTAAAACCCCCATATGCTCTTCACACCCTTATCAGTTTTGCGGAGTCACGTAGTTTCTTCCTCGCGGGCCCTTCATCGGTCCCAAGGGAGGGTTCACGATTTCATCGGCTCTCATTGGATCCGCCCCTGTGCTGCACGAACAGCCCCGGCGTGAGATAAGGAATCCCATCCACTCCTCAAAGCCCTTGTGCAATCTGAGTTATGTTCAACCCGCCGAACAACATCAACGAGTTATCAGCCTCGCACGTAATTAAAACGCGCCCTCATAAATAACGGAGGCGTTCAAGGAAGCCGGCGAACACCGCACGTGGTACGCGAGGTGCTCGTCACGCAACAACAGTCCAAACGCGAACACCAGCCGGATACCTCGGCCTTGACCGCAGCCGGCGGGCGGCGTTCGCCGTCCGCGGTCGTAAGCATCACTTCCGCCACACGCGCCGTACAGACCAGACCAGACCGGACTAGACCGCTCCGGCCAGTGTTCGGCGCGCTGACGGTGCTGCCGCCTGGCGGCAAGAGCGGGCCAAGCCGGCGCACGACCTTCGTGGCGACGGCGCCCGTCACGGGTCGCCACCGGGTGTTACGCCAGCCCGGCCGGCCCCGGTCGACTGTTCGTCGCTGCTAAATGCCGACAGACGTCATCAGGGCTAGTAAACTCAACGAGCGGGGTGACCTGCGCACTTAAATTAGCGAGACGGCCCCCGTACATGGGCAGAAGGTCTCCAGTCTAAGCGTCTCTCCGCGCGCGCCGCTCATGTAAATGTGTGCAATCATCCGGCCAGCCACATGATACGCGAGTGTATTGCAGAACACCTGCATCATGCCGGCCCCATAACGTTTCATTATATTCCTCAATAAGGCCATGGGTGGTCCCGGCGCCGGCGGAGCGCGCCACAATCGCCTCATTGCCTCACTGGCGGGCGGCGCGAAGGCGCGGCCCTGCCTGCCGGCGGCCGGCGGGACGCCGCCACCGCGACACCGCTGGCATTCAGACGGCGCGGCATTGTTCCGACCGCAGCGGCGGCAAAGAAGAGCCGCGACCGAGCACCCGTCCCCACACACAAGGCGTGCGTCCCCAGCGCCATTGTGGCCGCCGACGCGGCACGAGTCGGATAACTTAACCAGCGATCGGTGCGGGCAGCAAACAAACAAATAAAAACGCCGGCCCCGGCGGCGCGCGCGCCCTCTTCAGCCGCATGCAAAGCCGGCGGCCGGCGACAAAACAGCGCCGTGCGTCGCCGGCGCGCCAGATACGATCGCAGCGCACCGTCGGCCAATCGGCGGCGCGCGACGACTGACCGCAAAAACGCCGCCGGCCGCGGGTGGCGCGCGCGCGCGGCGGCCAGCTGTCGCGTTTTGCGGCGCTCGGCCGGCGCCGGTGGACGTGTCGCGGCGAGCAGAAGCCCCACAGGCGCCGCTCGCCAATGGTATCCGCCGGCGACCGCTGGGCTTCGCGGCCGAGTGGGCCACGCGACGGGCCTCGTCCCACTGGCGGCTGGCGACTGGCGGCGCGGAGCAGGGGAGGGGGCTCAGCGGCCCGGCCCATGACTTTGGCTCAGCGGGGTGATGATAGGCCCTGCAAACCTGCCCTGATGCACAGTCATGCGGCGATGGCTGATAACATCGCCACTGCACTGCTCTCCTGCATGTGAATTGTCGGTGAGGTGTTTTTACAACATCAGCCGACCAAAAATGCCTGACAAATCGATCAACAGCTGTTTGGAGGCTGGGCAGTACGAAAACAGGAGATATGACAGACGGACTGACTTATCTCACCTTGGGAAACCGCTCCGCCGCGGTGTGGAAATGAGTCCTCAAGGTTAATCCAGTCACGCCTTGTTTTAGCTGACTTTGCAGTCAGTAATCGGACGTCACCATCTGAATAATGGATTGCCGACCCTGATAGGTCGGCCCTCACGACCGTCCGCGCTCGCTCCCAGCGCAGGCTGGCTGAGAACAGCGCTCACGACGGCCGGCGAAAACAATGGGCCGAGACTCGGAATAAGCGGCTCTTGTGGCCGAGCCCGCGCGCTAATCAAAACATCCCGTCAAGCCCAACGAAGATGATTTCTGAAGTACATCACCGCATCCAGATAACTTTCGCACGACAGGAGGTAGTAAAGTGTGGAAATCATCGGGAAAATGTTTGCATAAGATACTTAACTGACCTTTATCACCGGCGAAACCATCTGATGTGTTGACGGCCGAGTGCCGAGAACGTCAACAAACGATCAGGTTAACGGATACAATCAAACTGAAGATGGGCATAGCACCAGTGCGCTTGTTCATGCGTAGTTTTTCGTATGTGATACAAAACCTGAGGATACTGGCAATCCAGCTATGACTGGGAGTGGGGCCAGTACCACGCCTGGCCCACGCAAGTACTGGAGTGAAAATATGAAAAAACAAAAACAAACCAATTGGCGTCAAACAGAAATCAGTACGGGCCGCTGGCAAAGCCGTTGCTTGCGCCGCCGCCGGCGCCAGTGCAGCCCGGTGCTCCGGCGGGCCGGTCAGGCCCGGGCTGGAGACACAGCTCACAGGGACACGTCACCAGACGAGCGGGACACACAGATCGGACGCGGACTACGCGGCGCAAATGGACCGCGACCATCGCGTCTGCAGCGAGCCGTGAACGTGACGGCCGACGGCGCACGAGCGAGCCCGGCTGTTTTCCAGCCAGGGACGGAGCGCGGGCGGCGGCGACCCACGCGGCCGCCGTTGAGGAGAGCCACACCGCACCGAGGCCTGATGTGAGCACTGGTCCACGCACCCCACCTACGGCCACTCGGAACCAAATAAAGCCGCATAGCACGGGTATAATTTCCAAATTAAGTCGGGGAGGGGGGGGGGCTGGAGCACTCAAACCCGGGAGGAATCCGTTTTTCGTTTTTCCGATGTCAGACTGTAGCATCTTCAAGACCTCTAGCATCCCCCTGCCTCTCCCGGACGCTGGTACATTGTGTAGGTCCGGCCCTCCGGTCGCAGCGCCGGCAGCATCACATCGGCTGAACATGTGACGGAGCGCGGTTACAGTACCCACACCGAGCCACGAGAGGGGCGGGCGGCGTCCACGGTGACGACAGCGACAGCCGCGCCGGCCTGACGGACTGCCAAACGCTCATCGTCCTCTCCTCGTCAGTAGCCGCGCCGGCCTGACGGACTGCCAAACGCTCATCGTCCTCCTCGTCAGTAGCCGCGCCGGCCCGGCGGACTGCCAAACGCTCATCGTCCTCCTCCTCGTCAGCGGCCGCGTCGGCCCGGCGGACTGCCAAACGTCATCGTCCTCCTCCTCGTCAGCAGCCGCGTGGACCTGGCGGACTGCCAAACGCCCATCGTCCTCCTCGTCAGCAGCCGCGTCGGCGGGATACCTCACATCGAGCGGCGCGTCCGGCGCAAGAGCTCGAACCGGCCCAGTCCGAGCCGTGACTGCAGTACGGCGAGAGTGCCGGGCCGGCAGAGGCGGACGGCTGCTGCCGCGCTCACCTGCCCGGCCCAGGCCGGACGTCTGCTGGGTGGAGGCGTGTTTTCTCGCAGCCGGTAATTGTCAGGTGTTCCATTATCCGTGCAGCCCGCCCATGACGCGATCAACAGGTTCCGGGGCCGCGCCCAGCCGCTGCTGGGAAGTTTCACCTATTATTGTGCAATCCTGCCGCTTCAGTCGAGCTCTCGCGGGGAGGACAGTCGCAAGCGGAAGACAGACGCCCTGCCGAGGCTCCGCGGCCAGCCGCGTCAAGCTGCCGCTCTCAGAGGGCCGAGTGGCGACCGCCCGCCAGCCCGGTGGGGCGGGCGGACCTGGCGGCACCGCAGCGCCGACAAACCGCATCCTTCCCGGATACCGAGAGGCCGGCCGGCCGATAGGAGCCGGCCGTCCCCGATAGGGGAGGGGGGGGGGGGGGCGCCCTCTGATCGGCTGTCTCGACGGAGGGCCGTGGCCGTGGCCGTTCTCAAGTGATCGGATGTCCCCGGTCGAAACCCATGCCAGGACTGGCACGTTGGGCTGCAGACGCAACCCCGTCGAACACAGCCTTCAGTAGGCCTCCCAGCCACGGCACGACCCACAGCAGGCCTCCCAGCCACGGCACGGCCTACAGCAGACCTCTCAGGTACGGCACGGTCTACAGCAGACATCCCAGGTACGGCACGACCCACAGCAGACCTCTCAGCCACGGCACAGCCCACAGCAGACCTCTCAGCCACGGCACGGCCTACAGCAGAACTCAGCCACGGCACGGCCCACAGCACAGTCACCGGGTTGAAACATGAATTCAAAAACGCCATCAAGGGTATTAAAAATAGGCAAAACACGCTTTTAGCAAGTTTTGTTGAAAATTGCCAGTTATCTGCATGGGTGTATTTCACGCGATCATTGCGGTTTCGGAAGCAGAGGTGTAGGCCTCCGCCCGCGCTTTCAGCGGCTACACACGCCCTCTGCAGCCCTAGTGGGTGTGGGTGATTCTGGACTTCGGAGAAGTACATTCGTGGTGGGGTGCTGTGGACACTGTGGTTCTTTAGGGGGCTGTGGTGGAGACGTTTTGCTATGCAGACAAATACAACACTGGTTATAACCACAATAATGCCCGAATGTTCAAATATCTGCACTGTAAAAATATATGTGACCAAAATCAGTATTAATAAATCGCATTCTTTCTAAAACTGATATTTCAATTGACAGACGCTGGATTTATGGAAGCGATGTTCCGTCCCTGGCCGCCTCCTCTCCAAAATACTAACAATTATTTTGATGACGCATAAAACCAATTGCAAAACAAATGAGCGGAGAAATGCATACGTTACGACTGCAGACCTTTCTCCCTTCGATAATCTTGACCAGCCCGACATGCCAAATAATACTTAAGGGCTATACGTACCTACCCCGTGCGCTACCAAAACTGATATAACCAGGATCAAAAGCACGGCATTGCTAACAGAACCTATTTTAGGAATGGATCCAGAAACCATGCTTTCTGAAGCGCAGAGATTGAGAAGAACACAGCCAAAGTTTCAAAATATGCTTGGGTAACAGGCACGACATTGGCGCATGCGAGTTGCCATCACTAAATCATTTTTCAACAACAGCGTTTAGTTTACCCTTGCTGCATTGCTGTAAGTCAAGGCCATAATGTCCAAATCCCGGGTTAAGCACAATGCACCTCGAAAAAAGGTCCAAGTTATTGGAACTCAAAAGGGTCACGTAATCTGAAGGAGCTTGACATCTTACAAGCGTTTTACGGAAAACCTGTAATTTCGAATTCCTTGAAAACAACAAACGCCATTACCAAGCCACACCTTACGTGACAGCCTGGAAGCATTCGTCTGGCCACGTCACCCGCCCACAAAGGTCTGATTACTGACACATTCCGCTGTCAGTCTCGGGTCACTCCAGAGCGGATTCTCCCACGGAGCACCCCGACCACCTGCATTCCAAAGTGCTGGAGACCGCTCTCACAGACCGGTGTTCGGTTACGCGCAAAATGGTCTCGATGCCGACGCGCCCTAAAACACCAAATCACCAACAAATCACTTGAACCACGCGCGCGCCAGACAGCTTCGTCCGCAGCTCGTTGCCCATTTGTTTGTTGATGAATGACTTAATGACGAACATGTCGGCGTCGACTAAAGCGTCGAGCTTACAACCAGACGCAAACACGATCGTGCGGTTTGTTTTTGGCGTGCCACGAAATACTCCGACAGTGGCCATTTTGCTCCGCAAGTTGCATTTGTCGCTCGATCTCTTGCAAGGCCAGGTCACCCTTCAACACAGTCTCCAGCTTAACGAAGACATGCGTGCCACTACCCTAGCCAGTTTTAGTACCCGGCACGCTGAACGGTTCAGTGCGGTAGGTTTTGCCAGTGACAGAGCACGTCTCGGAGCGGTTTTCTCGACTGACAGCTTGTTTCCCGCGGCGCATCACCACGTGTGCGAGCAGCCAGAGGCCCGCCTGCCCGCTCGTACAGCTCCGCACAGCGGGGCAGACAGCGTGCCACGGCCGCCACGCTCCCTTTCGGCCGCTCCGTCCGCCGTCACCGGCCGGCGCCGTCCCGGGGCACAATAGGAGCGGGGCCGGCTCATTACCCAAACACGGCCGGCGGTCCGGTCAGTCGCAGCACGCCATCGGCGGCCGTCATACCGGCGCGGCACGGCCGGTGGAGCTCGGGTGCTAGACCTGGGCGCAGCGGCGGCGTCGGGCCGGCCGTACGGCACCGGACGGCCCTGACCCGGCGCGGCCGACCCGCGGCCGCGCTGGCGGCCAGCTGGCGGCCGACAGGGTGCGGCGCGCGGGCGCCACCTCCGCCGGGAGAGGTCGCTCCTCGCCGCCCGGTCGATCGCCCAGGCCGGGATCGCCAGCCGCGCCGGCGCCACATCCGCCGAGAGAGGTCGCTCCTCGCCGCCCGGCCGATCGCCCAGGCCGGGATCGCCAGCCGCGCCGACGCCACATCCGCCGGGAGAGGTCGCTCCTCGCCGCCCGGCCGATCGCCCAGGCCGGGAGCGCCAGCCGCGCGGGCGCCACCTCCGCCGGGAGAGGCCGCTCCTCGCCGCCCGGCCGATCGCCCAGGCCGGAATCGCCAGCCGCGCGGGCGCTACCTCCGCCGGGAGAGGCCGCTCCTCGCCGCCCGGCCGATCGCCCAGGCCGGGATCGCCAGCCGCGCCGGCGCCACCTCGAGCGTCAGCGGCCGTGACGCTCGCCGCGTCCCGCCGGCTGTCGGCGGCCAGCTCGGCTCGGGGCGCCGCCTCTGCACTTCGACCGGGACCGAAACGAGCGGGGCCAGGTCATCGTAAAGTGGCAGGCGCGCGTTACCCGAGCCGTAAACCGCGACCAGTCTCCACGCAGTGATACGGCCGGCGCCGCTCGGCCATGGGAACGGCGGCAACCGTGGAAGCGGCGCAGGAGCGCAGACAGGCTCCCCAGAATGGAGGGAACGCAAGCCGGCCGACACCATTTTGGGCACTCGCGCATGTGGACCAGTGAAAGGGCCGTATCGTCCACGCAGTGAAACACACGACCTCTTGCAATGCCCTACGCTACACCTCTGCAGCGGTCGCCTCGGGTCTTCGTGCGCGTCAGCTGGTCCCGTTGAATTTCGTGCCCGAGGGGCTGGCCGCTGGGCCGGCCACAGCCGGTGAAAACCGCGTCCCAGTGCCCCGGTGCGCGACAATGACGAGGCCAAGGCCACTCCCGCCATCGTCCCTGCCCGGCGAGGGCACGCTGGCCCCCAACGACAGGACATCCCCGCTGGGGCGACCGTGGCGCCTCGGCGCCGGCCGGGGCCGTGCCGGGTGGCTGACCACGCCGCCGGCGGCGGCGGCGGCCGGCCGCCCGTCAGGAGATGCCGGACCCGCCCCCGCCAGGCGCCGGCCCGCCTCCTCAGTCACGGCCCGCCCACGCCAAGGTCGCGTCCGTCGGCACCGGCGTGACGCCCGGGGCCGGCCGCACCGGCAGGTCAGCGTCGGTGTGAAGAGATCGGCGATGGTGTGTGGGGGGGGGGGGGGAGGGGGGCACCGGCGCAGCGTCCGGGGCCGGCCGCACCGGCAGGTCAGCATCGGTGCGAAGAGATCGGCAATGGTATGAGGGGGTGGGGGCAAAGGCAAGTTGAAGTGTGACGTCTACATGACGGCTTAGAACCTGTTATTCACTGCATAATTTGGGCGGGTTTGTCCAATCAGCACTCAGCCTGTCCCTGTGCGTTTTTGTCTGAGCCTCAAGTGTGTGTGGTCAGGGTACTCCGCGGTCGCCACTGTGCTGTGGTCCGCCATGGTCCAGTTCTCAGTGTTCTCAGCTCCGCTGTGGCCCAGTTCCCATAGGTTCCAAGGTCCGCTGCAGCCGTCCGAGGTGTGCCCGCTGTAGTCCGGTCCCCACTCCCTCGTGTGTCGTGGCCTCCTGCCTTGCAGGTCACTGTGAGTCGTGGTGTATGGTGGTCCAGTCCCATCCACGGTCCCCTGCGAGCCGCAACCCACTACGAGTCGCGGTCGGCCGTGGTCCGGTCCGAGACCAGTCCTCACTGTGCTATAGTCTGCTGCGGTTTCTGTGCCGCCCCCGTCGTCACGGGCCATTGGCCGCCGGCTGCTGCAGAGTATTTTGGGCACGGGAAACGGCGCGGCGCGGCGTTTTTGCCGCGGTTGGAGCGGCGCGTCACTTCCTCTTCGGACTCCGGTCCGACCAGGCCGTATCGGTAGCTCGACAGGCGCATAGTCCAGCTGTCCAGGATACTGCTTGTCAGTTCAGTAAACATTTAGTCCATCAGGCGCGACCGGACGGCCCAGGCTGGGGCAGGGGCCGCGCAGAGACAGCTCCGGCAGGGACAGGGACCGCGCAAAGACAGCTCGGACCGCGACAGGGACCGCGCAGAGACAGCTCCCGCAGGGACAGGGACCACGCAGACAGCTCCGGGTGGGGCAGGGGCCGCGCAGAGACAGCTCGGACCGCGACAGGGGCCGCGCAGAGACAGCTCCGGGTGGGGCAGGGGCCGCCCAGAGACAGCCCCGGCAGGGACAGGGACCGCGCAGAAACAGCTCGGACCGCGACAGGGACCGCGCAGGGACAGCTCGGACCACGACAGGGACCGCGCAGAGACAGCTCAGACCGCGACAGGGACCGCGGAACTGCGCAAGGACAGCTCCAGCAGAGACAGAGGTTGCGCACAGGCACCTCTAGCTCGCACAGGGACTGCGCAGGATACCTCCGGCAGAGATAGGGACCGTGCAGGGACAGCTCCGGCAGGAACAGGGACCGACCATGCACGGCCGTGCCGCACTCCGGCCGACTCGTGACCAGTGACAACACTACTGAGCACACAGCACAAGCGGCGTCGGGACTTACTTTGTTGAAGGAGGAGGGAGAAACGTCCGATAATACAAGTAATGAGAGGGATTCACGACGCAATCAACAGCCAAGGTTGTCTCGGGTCACGACCTCTTACGCAGATCATTGCGAGGGTGGTGAAACTCTTGGCAGGAAGCCAGACTTGAGCCCCGTCCGCGAACAGGCGCACGGGCCGCTGTGCGGGCACGGCCAAAACGCGTTTGAGATCAGTGTGACCCGATACTCCCCAGGGCTCATACTGAACGTCCCGTTCCAAGTAGAGGGACACATGTTGGTTTTTACGAAGTTGGGGGCATCATTCTCCAGCCCATTCCCGGTTCGCACCCGGGCGCCAGCGGGATGCGTCAGCCCAGCCCCACCGTGGGCACCGCTTCATTCGAGCGGACTGGAAGTCCTGAGCACTGCTCGCCATCACGCCCTGGACCGCGGCCCTGCCGGCCCCTCCACCCAGTCCGGCAAGACGAGAGCAGGAGATGCTCAGCACACTCACGCTGATTCTGATTCCGCTGATGGTCTGACTGACGCTGACAGAATGCTAATGATTCAGACTGATTTCGCGCATGATCTGGTTACAGGAGAGGCTTATAGCTGGCAGCCACTTCGTCTGGAGTTTCGCCCGCGGACACCTCCCGTTGTCGAAGCCCCAGCATTTATCTGGCGCGAGGCTCAAGTGGATCCAAACGCGCCCGCGGCACCCACACATTAATCATCAGCGACGCATCATTCCTCATAGCACGTCATAATAAATGAGCCTCCGTACGATGGTAAATGTACGCAGACGCATGTCGGGCCGGTCCCAAACCCGCGCGCCTCGAAAGCACGCTCTGGACCGGATCGTATCGCTGCTAATGACCGCCCTGGCCGGCCGGGAACAGGCGGCAACGGCCGCGGCGCGTCTCTCACGACCTGTGCGCTATGTTTACAGCAGCCGCACGCGCGCGCAGACCACGTGGCGGCCGCCGCCTGCAGGGCCCGCCAGGCCAGGACGCGCAGGGCACATGGCGGGGGTCGCCGCTCCGGCCGGCCGGCCTGGCGGGAGCGGGAGCGAGAGCGAGGGCGGGAGCGGGAGCGGGAGCGGGAGCGGCGGCGGCGATCAAGACCGGCTCCGCTCGCCGGCTGCTCCCGCTCCGCTGCAGTTGCCGGCGGGCACGGCACAGGGTCCGCGCAGCCGAGCCGGGCAGAGCACCTGTGGAGACCGTCCGGCTGACCCAGATCAAAAGTGCTTGCTGTGTAGGGGGAGGGGGGGGGGGGGGGCGGGGCCGTAAGTGACTGCACGCTGCGCGGGGAGCATGACAGGCGGGCTATCCTCATGGGGTCTAGGACACTTACCACTCGAATACCTCTGTAGATGCTGAAGGCTGTAGGGAACAAAGCACCGATCGCTGATGTGATGTCTGCCTGCAGGGCCCGGGCAGCCAGCAACCCTCCGCTGGCGAGGACCTGCACTAGTGCACCGACAGCCAGTAACCCTCCGCTGGCGAGGACCTGCACTAGTGCACCGACAGCCAGTAACCCTCCGCTGGCGGGGCACTGTACTAGTGCACCGACAGCCAGTAACCCTCCGCTGGCGAGGTGCCGCACTAGTGCACCGACAGCCAGTAACCCTCCGCTGGCGGGGCACTGTACTAGTGCACCGACAGCCAGTAACCCTCCGCTGGCGGGGCACTGTACTAGTGCACCGACAGCCAGTAACCCTCCGCTGGCGAGGTGCCGCACTAGTGCACCGACAGCCAGTAACCCTCCGCTGGCGAGGTGCCGCACTAGTGCACCGACAGCCAGTAACCCTCCGCTGGCGAGGTGCCGCACTAGTGCACCGACAGCCAGTAACCCTCCGCTGGCGAGGTGCCGCACTAGTGCACCGACAGCCAGTAACCCTCCGCTGGCGAGGACCTGCACTAGTTCACCGACAGCCAGCAACCCTCCGCTGGCGAGGTGCCGCACTAGTGCACCGACAGCCAGTAACCCTCCGCTGGCGAGGTGCCGCACTAGTGCACCGACAGCCAGCAACCCTCCGCTGGCGGAGCACTGTACTAGTGCACCGACAGCCAGCAACCCTCCGCTGGCGAGGTGCCGCACTAGTGCACCGACAGCCAGCAACCCTCCGCTGGCGAGGTGCCGCACTAGTGCACCGACAGCCAGCAACCCTCCGCTGGCGAGGTGCCGCACTAGTGCACCGACAGCTAGTAAGCCTCCGCTGGCGGGGCACTGTACTAGTGCACCGACAGCCAGTAACCCTCCGCTGGCGGAGCACTGTACTAGTGCACCGACAGCCAGTAACCCTCCGCTGGCGGAGCACTGTACTAGTGCACCGACAGCCAGTAACCCTCCGCTGGCGGAGCACTGTACTAGTGCACCGACAGCCAGTAACCCTCCGCTGGCGGAGCACTGTACTAGTGCACCGACAGCCAGCAACCCTCCGCTGGCGGGGCACTGTACTAGTGCACCGACAGCCAGTAACCCTCCGCTGGCGGAGCACTGTACTAGTGCACCGACAGCCAGTAACCCTCCGCTGGCGGGGCACTGTACTAGTGCACCGACAGCCAGCAACCCTCCGCTGGCGGGGCACTGTACTAGTGCACCGACAGCCAGTAACCCTCCGCTGGCGGGGCACTGTACTAGTGCACCGACAGCCAGCAACCCTCCGCTGGCGGGGCACTGTACTAGTGCACCGACAGCCAGTAACCCTCCGCTGGCGAGGACCTGCGCTAGTGCACCGACAGCTAGTAAGCCTTCGCTGGCGAGAACTTGCACTAGCGCACCGACAGCCAGTAACCCTCCGCTGGCGGGGCACTGTACTAGTGCACCGACAGCTAGTGAGCCTCCACTGGCGAGGACCTGCACTAGTGCACCGACAGCCAGTAACCCTCCGCTGGCGAGGACCTGCACTAGTGCACCGACAGCTAGTGAGCCTCCACTGGCGAGGACCTGCACTAGTGCACCGACAGCCAGTAACCCTCCGCTGGCGAGGACCTGCACTAGTGCACCGACAGCTAGTAAGCCTTCGCTGGCGAGGACCTGCACTAGTGCACCGACAGCCAGTAACCCTCCGCTGGCGAGGACCTGCACTAGTGCACCGACAGCCAGTAAGCCTTCGCTGGCGAGGACCTGCACTAGTGCACCGACAGCTAGTAAGCCTTCGCTGGCGAGGACCTGCACTAGTGCACCGACAGCTAGTAAGCCTCCGCTGGCGAGGACCTGCACTAGTGCACCGACAGCTAGTAAGCCTCTGCTGGCGAGGACCTGCACTAGTGCACCGACAGCTAGTAAGCCTTCGCCGGCGAGGACCTGCACTAGTGCACCGACGGCCAGTAATCCTTCGCTGGCGAGGACCTGCACTAGTGCACCGACAGCCAGTAACCCTCCGCCGGCGAGGACCTGCACTAGTGCACCGACGGCCAGTAACCCTCCGCCGGCGAGGCGCTGGACTAGTACACCGACGAGGCGCCGCACTGGAAAAGCACAGGTATCGGACGAGATAACTCGTGACTCGTTTGACCTGGCATTTTCCCAGCAGATGAAGGACTCGCTGGGGCAGTCGGTCCACCCCCCCGGCGACCGTCATGAGTTCGCATGACGGTCACCGTCACGCTACCGCCTGCCTCACAGAACCAAACAGCAAAGACCACTCTGCCAGACCAGTTATCGCCGATGTAAAAACGACACGATCCCAGCGCCGCGCGAGGTCACGCTCCCTTACCGCACATGTGCACACGGAAACCGGAAACACCATCAGCCGCGAACAAAAACGGCGGGTAAAATGTACTGGAACATGTTCACACCACCTGTTATAAACGCGCGGGCCCATGACCGACAAACCCTGAAATGCCTCTGATACGGACAGTAAAAGTCCGTTTTAAACGGCAGTGCGTGCGACAGATTTGATCACTGTGCCTTTGAAGGCGAGTGGTCATGTCGATCGTGAGCCTTTGGTGAGGACAGCGGCACGATCCTTCCAGTCGTGCACGGATGTTTTCCAAATAGCATGACACTTTCGTGGGTGCCGTGTCCATATATGTATAACGATACCGTTCTAAAGATCGACTGTATGCCGTGCTAGCTGACAATGCCCGCTCGAAGAGACACCGCGCTATCGACGGGGCTTGCATGGGTTTTCCCAGGGTGTCCTCCCATTCTGGCATCAGTGCCACATGTCCTGGCCCGCCTGTCACGTGTTGTCCCTAGCTGAAGAGCGCAGCTTCCCGGGCGCGGTGTACGTCTGCGCGGCGGAGTCCAGCGGGCTTCGCAGGCACAGCACGTGCCTGGCCGGGGTGACTCTGGGACTCCCTCCGGCCGCTCCATCCATGGCTACGGTAGCGGCACCGCGCCCGTCATCCGCTGGAACGGCCGCGCCCGCCGACAAAACAGCTGCGTCTACAGCTTCCCGTTCGCACAGCTGAGATCGTGGACAGCCGAGATTCTAGCCAGAGCACCCTCCGCTCGACAGCGCGTCTGCTTATAATGCAGCTGGACCAAGGCCGCCCGGCAAGACATCTTCATCTATGCCGCAACACGGCAGACGCCCAGAGCCCGGAAAACCGGCTCCACCCGTCGTCGCAGATCCAGAGTCCACTCGTTGGCATCGCGAGGGCACGTGCACGCAAAGGGCGGCAGCCGGCAAACACGGCTGTAGGGAGGTGCCTCGCCGCGGTAAACGGCACACGCTACAGGCTGGCGCCGGGCTTCCGGAATACTCGGGCTCGTTATCCGACAGAATTATCTTTCTGCCCCTCTTCTAGCTCGCCGAGGGGCACCATGTGCAAGAAACATGTGTGATCAAGGACACGAGGGCAGATTCGTCCTTGCATAAGTTTTCACATCACGATTCCTCCTTTCTGCCTAGCGTCCCAAACGCATCACACCCCGGTGTCGTACATACATCTGAACGCCGCATTCTAACCCTCATCGATCTCCGAGAATACCCAAGCTCAAACACCACGCCGCCCGCAAGCCAAACGCACGCCCGGAGAGTGTGCGCCGCCCTGGTTGGCCGCGCGCGGCGCGCTGGCAGGACGGACCCGCCACTGACCTCCGGAGCGCAGCCGTCCGTGGCCGGCTTTCGGTGCGGTTCATGACGCAAGGCCTCCTGGAAAGGAGAGACGGCCATTAATAAAGATGGAGGTTTTTACGCCTGGGTCGAATGATCCGTCAAATGTGTCGCGTCGGGTGCTTTTTACTCGGCCACCCGAATGTGGGCGGATGGGAATGTACAAACCAGCCGTCGTCCGGCGGCCGACGAGGAAACCGGCTGCGCACGAGGCGGCTGTTCCCACATTTACGGAGGCGCGCCTCGCGTTTTTGTCTCCGTAAGCTCCATGGTAGGTGCAGCATGGAGCCATGCGCGGAGGGCCATAGTCCCCTGGTGTTACCAGTGCCTCATTTGTTTATGGTCATCGGTCATTCTCCAGTGCTGCCAGGAAAGCGTACCTCCGCTCGGTGCCAATTTGTAGCTGCCGTGCGCTCGCGCTTCTCGCTCAGCCTACTCAATACATTGCTCCTAGTGGCTGGCAGTTATGGCGGACGCCAGTCACCGAAACGGGTCAATGGACCCCTTACAATGGACCCCTATCCACTCACAAGGGGTCAATGGACCAGCATTGCATGATTGGCAAGCTACACAGGATAGCACAAAGCTGTTTAAAGCGATAACTGTCGACAAAGATTTGGCTAGATGCAAAAGCATCGGCCAGCCACAGCCGCAGGGTGATCAAAACCAACCGCCCAAACTTTGATGTGGCCAGCGTGCTTAAAAATGCTTCCAACGGAAATCATCAACGATTGCCGAACATGACGGCGGTCTGCAAAACCGCGCTGACACCAATGGCTGATAATGACTGTTGGGCTGTACCGGGGGTGTGACGAGAAAACCGACGACCACCGGCGGGCGTCGTTATTACGGCACGTGACGAGACTGCCGACCTCCTGAGGCCGACAGGTTATTTCTGGCGCGCCCGGCCGCGGGCAGGGCCCGGTACGCAGCGAGCCGATCGAGCAAACGCCTCAGCCCGCCACCGCGTCCGCCACGCGAGCACGCCGCTCGAGCAGATCTGTCCTGTCCGGCCGGCGGCAGAGCCCCGCCTCAGCCCGCCGCTCGAGCAGAGCTGTCCGTTCCGGCCGGCGGCAAAGGCGCGTTCCAGCCCGCCGCTCGAGCAGAGCTGTCCGGTCTGGCCGGCGGCAGAGGCGCGTCCCAGCACACCGCTCGAGCAGAGCTGTCCGGTCCGGCTGGCGGCAGAGCCCCGCCTCAGCCCGCCGCTCGAGCAGAGCCGTCCGGTCCGGCCGGCGGCAGAGGCGCGTTCCAGCCCGCCGCTCGAGCAGAGCTGTCCGGTCTGGCCGGCGGCAGGAGGCGCGTCCCAGCACACCGATCGAGCAGAGCTGTCCGGTCCGGCAGGCGGCAGAGGCCCGCCTCAGCCCGCCGCTCGAGCATAGCTGTCCAGTCCGGCCGACGGCAGGGGCGCGTCTCAGCACGCCGCCGCACTCACGGCCGTGGCCGCCACGCGAGCGCGCCGCTGGGCCGGCGCCGGGGCCGGTTTGAGCGATGGCGCCTCAGCCGGGCGAAGCTTCGCTCTCCGCCTGCGACGAGGCGTGGTGACACCAACTGGTGCACGGGCGACGTCAGCGACAGAGCACGGCCTCGGAAGGAGCGGAGGGTGGGCCGGACAGCGAGAACGCCAGCGTCAACTATGCCGCAGGGCTCCAGCAGCGCACGTCAGCAAACTGTCACAACCTGCTCCAGCAGCGCACGTCAGCAAACTGTCACAACCTGCTCGCGACGGCCACGTCACAGCTGTTTGCACTGCACATTCGATACTGCTCACCACGTCCGTCCTTTGGACCAATGATTTATCAATCTGTATCAATCAATCTGTCAGTCAATGCTGTAGTGCATGCGCTGGAGGAATCAAATAAATTATAGCCGGCGTGAACAGGTTGGTGGAATGGGAGATGCGCGCCACCTCTCTGGTCCAGCTCACTGGCCAGATGTCGTCCGTTTCAATGGGAACCCCTTCAAGTCGTTCAAAGCCGCATACCTGATGTAAAATCATTCTGAACCAGCTGAGTCTGAAGAAATGGTACACACTGCAATGCAAAGGGAAGATGCTAGAAACCAATGGGCAGAGAAGAGTGCATACGAGTATTTACCAAATGGTCCGACATGGGGAGGCAATGCGATACATTGGTTAGTGAACACCGAGATCGGTAAATGACAAGGTTATGCAGATTAACTTCACCACAGAAGCTCAACCCTTTCCTCTGCTCATGAGTGTTGTCCAGACCCCGCCAGTCGCAGCCAGCGCACGACTGTCTCCTCATGCTGGCTCGCCATTTGGACTCGAACGCGCAGCAATGCGGACCAGAGCTTGGCGATTTTCGCGCGTACAATGTGCCCTGCGTCCAAAGTCCTCACATGTAAATCACATTTTGAAATCATACTTAACGAAAAAACAGAGGTTTTTTACCGAAGGCACTTTAAATACGTGTAACCAGGCCTCCCTACAGCCACAACACACAAGGCTACCGCAGGCAGCCCCATTGCCAACGGACACCGCCGCCGCCGCCGAACGTCCCGGCGCGCGGTGGGAGACACGGGCGGTTATTTATCGCTCAGCATTGCCCATGGCCGCGTCACAGACCAGCCTGCTGCCGTTGCATCCTGCATAGCAAACAGAAAGTCTTTTGAAAGAGCGCGCGCGGAATTCGTGGGCCTCTACAGCAGAGTGGGCTGGAAATTCAGCCTGATGACGGCCCACTGAGAATTCATGGCAGCGGTCAACAAGCGCGGCTAATCGCGCCCCTTCTCCGCAGCAGTCCCGAACCGACTACAAATCAGATGCCGATTACTGACTGATGACAAGATTGGCCCGCCTCATTACCTATGACCCCGAGCCGCCGGTAACCGGACGCCGGGTCATCCACCGCCGCCGTCGGAGGTCAGATGGCGAGATACCGACCTCACACGGTGACCGGAATCGGCGCGATCCGGCCGTGTCCGAGCAGAGCTGGGCTGACCGAGGTCGGCCCGGCGGCTGATTGCGGACGCGTGAGCGGCAGTCTCCAGCCGCCGCCGACACGCGGCGCGCGGACTGTCGGCACACAGCGCTGGGCTGACCCAGGTCGGCCCGGCGGCTGATTGCGGACGCGTGAGCGGCAGTCCCCGGCCGCCGCCGACACGCGGCGCGCGGACTGTCGGCACACAGCGCGGCGCGGCGGGCGGGACGTGCGCGGCCAGGTCGCTGGAGCGTGCCCTCTCCCTCCCTCTGTACACAGGCCGGGCGGGGGGCGACGCCTCCCGCCGAGGCCCGGCGCTGATCGGCGAGAGACACCGGGACGCGCCTGAGACGGCCAGGTGGCCCGCAGTGATCAGCGGGATATCGCAGACCGAGTTGACGCCAGCGCAGTGGCGGTCCTGAGAGACGGCTGCCAGCGGGGCATCGCGGCTTTCGTAGTCACGGGTGACGAGGCGCTCCAGAGCGGCAGAAGTCACTGGGACGCCTCAGCCGAAGCATCACACGAGCCGTCGTTTACGTCATAACCACCGGAGCCGTGCACAGAAATCCAGGGACATTTCGACTGATGCTGCGCTTTTCGCTTTAATCACCGTATGTGATGCACTGACAATTTCACGAAGTAGAAAAGGGGAAATAGAAGTAGTAGAGATGTAAAATTACTCCAGCCCAAATGTATGACATAACACACGAAAGCAAGAGCAAATACGGAAAATGATCGCGTTCAAACAATCTAAAACGCAACATAAGGGCTGTTCTCACGGCCCCCTCAACTTAAGCTCTGCTAAGCCATTAGCGCCCGCTCACCGAACAACACCCACCTCCACTGGCACCCAGCGCATCGCGTGGAACGCGGCGCGTCAGATAGCGGCGGCGCCGGTCGGCGGGCAGCCGCGGACAGCCGGCCGCGGCCGACCACCGGACGCGGCCGAGGCTCCGATAACCGTGGCGCCTCTCGCCGCTGTTTGTCGCGCCTATTTGTTTGTCGGGGCGCCGGGCGCACCGTTCCAGGCGCCCTCGGCAGATAAGATACGGCACGACGGACCGGTGACGCCCGGACGAGCCGGTCGGCCGGCCCTGCTGGCCCGGCAGCGCTCGGCTCGGCCCCGGCCCAGTGCGTCGAGGCACCAGCCCGGTGCAGTGATCTGTAGACGCACGTACGGCCTGGCCGGCATGACACCTGTAGATATTCTGGAGCTTCGCTGGCCTCCACGCTGGTTGAAGTCGCTGTGGGAGACCTGAGTGACGGTGCTGGATACGTCAGAAGAGTCGCTAAACTGTCCACTGCCTGTGCAGGTGCTCAGCAGTGAGCAGCGTTCGCGGAGGTTCGGTCCGATCCGGATCTTCACCTGGCTCCCCTATCTCTCTGACTCCCTGTGCTCGGGCTATATTGCGGAGTCACGTCGGCATCTCCGGTCTCCGTTCACGTTTCCGTCCGCCACCTCGCGTCGCCTCCTACAACGTGCCGCCTTCCACTCCTGTCCTCTCCGTTCTCCCGGCTCCGATGCGTAGTCGACCGTCTCGGGTCTGCCCCGGCCCTCGCACGCATCCATTCCCGCTCTGCCGCCGCCGCCGCCGCCGCCGCGGCTGCAACGGCAGCGGCAGCGACGGCTGGGGGCGCTCGCTGCGTCCCGCCGCGCCCGACACAAGGTTCCCTCACCGGACATCTCACCACTACAAAGTCGCTGCACTTTCGGCTCAGCCAGCGGCATCAATCACCTTCATTCTGGCGGAGGTAAGATGGAGACAGCGGCTTTGATGATTTAACTCCAATGCTAGCAATCAAACGTATTGCAGGGGCTCTGGTATGCACACCCGGAGCCCGAGCAAACACGCATTCTGCAGCGGTTGTCTGACCACACGGTTTAACACACAGGCTTACATAGGTTACCAGAGCCGCAGCTATGTGCCAGCTTTGCGTGGAGAGGAATGCAATGGCACGCACAAAGCACTGCTTTCACTCAACATAGCAGAGATTCGGCGTGCCAGACCACCCTCCCCGTACACGCTGAGCGGTCACTCAGGCCCCGCCGCTCAGTCCGGTCAAACCAGCCCATACGGCACCTGCCGCAGGGCAGCCGGCCGACGCGTCCAGCCCGGCACCTGCCACAGGACGGCCGGCCGACGCGCCCAGCCAAAACGGCCTGTGGGCGGCCGGCGAGCCTGTGTCACCCAGCTGGGTCCTCAGAACCGCTCCCTATGCGTCCCATTTGACGCATAGCGAGTCTCCAAGCCGAGCCTGAGGACAGGCAGCGGAGAGCCATGTCTTCTTCACCAAGGAGTGTTTTCCGAGGCACGTCCTCACTCCAATGGGTGAAGCCGGCGTGTCCTCGTCACCCAGGCATGTCCTCAGAGGGGTGTCCTCATGTAGATGCGCAACTCGGTCCGCTCGGCCCGCAAACGCGTTTCTCGTTGGAGTGGATCTCACGATCAGCGCGACAGCGCTGCAAGCTGCTCTGCACTTTGGCGCTGCCCAAAGTTGGGCTTAGGTACGACACAAGGCAGCAATGACGTCAGCCGACGCGACGGTAACGCTCTGAAGTCGCAGAGGCACTTATCGGACCCAAGGGCAAGCTTGCCTGATATGGGCAGGCTTGGCAGGATGTGTTGATCTATACAAAAAAGGCTAACACCCTCGCGTCTTATCGCGGGATGAAGTGCACTTGGTCTTCTGTAATCATACGATGTGCGGCGCCCGGCAGGCCAGCGGAACACTTGCAGGGATGCAACACTTAAAATGCAGCACCTAAACCGTCCCAAGCCCCTAGTTTAGAAGATCACAGGTGGCACTTAAGTCGCATGAGCTTAGCAACGGGGCAGTGCTCCTTCGTGCGAAGCAGGCGTCCATTTCCAGTCCAGGTGGTCGCGGATGCTCAGCATCCAGGAGCCAGGGCTTCCATTATGTTCGCTTACGGACGAAGCGTCGCCTCGTGAGGTACGAAACGAACTGGGTGATCATATACTTGAGACACCGGTTGTCATCATGCACGTGATACAAAAACCCAAACTACGGAGCCGGATATCATTGGGAGCCTCGGTGTCTAAGGGTTGTGATCAGTGCGTTGGAAAGACCGCCTTTCGCGCGGGTTTAGCAGGCAGACTGATGTGGCGTTCGTGCGCTGATGTTACATATTAGGTGGCTTGATAACGGGCTGCCCGTGGGCCTAGCCAAGCGCAGTAGTTTCAGCCGACGGAATCGACCAATTTGTAATGACTTATAATGTTGGCAATTGTGGACGAAGTGTTGCGAAACACGTACAAAAATCAGGCGTATGTTGGCCACTGTGAACTGGATTCCATGCCTCAACGGTTCCGACGACGCAGTCAATCTCCATTCAGAGCACTGCGTTTCGCATTCGAGATCCGCCCCAGGAACGCCGGCATTAGCTGTTTTCCGCTCCGTATCTAGCGCGCCTATGAATAGAACGCTGAGGGCGCTTAGTCTTATGTAGACGGCGCATTCACTTACGACGGGCGGTTGGCTGCGAGTCTTCATCTGCCCTGGAAACCACCATCTCACATCAATCCCAAAAATTTCAAAACCGTGCGCACTCGAGATCTGCGCTCGAGAGCGTTTACCAGCTGCAAACATCGACAGCCACACTTGCCAGTGCGGTCGCCCGTTCTCTCCCCGCACAGGTGTGTTGGCCTTGAGTCTGTACGACCCCGCGTCGTCAAGGTCATCCGCTTTTGACCTGTGTCATCCAGGTTTTTCGCAGAGCAAATGCAAATTCTCACGTTATTCCGGTGACAATGCCACATCTTGTTCCGACTATGATAACGAAGGAAAACCATACCAATTGCACAGCTTTTTTAGCAAATGGCGACAAATTTGCATACCCCGACGTTGCAAACAAAGTGCTTTCATTGCTAAGATCCACATGAAGTGTCAATCAGAAGCCGCAACATTATTAGCTTCTGGCAAGCACCAGGGCCGGGCCGCTGAAGATGATGCTTGACACTGCGTCCATTACCAGCCCGGTCCACCTACAGCCTGGCCTCTGATCGTTCCCAGTTGCGTGTCCTTGACACCGGACGCCTCGTCCGGCACATCAGGAGAAGGAGAACGGCCTCCGATCTGAGTAATCGCCTCATCTCCTCATGCCCTCAATTAGGAGGGGTGCAGGGAGCAAGAGCCTCCAGCTCCAGTGGTTGACCCATCACCTCATGTCGTCCTCTAGCAGGAGTACGGATGCGGCAGGCCCCCCCCCCCCCTCGTATCCCACGTTTCCGCCGTCTGCACCGACACCTCAGTTTGCTGTCAGCTGACCGCCGCAGCTCAGCCGGTCCTGTCACCGGCCGAGCCGTGCGCCCGCCGCAGCTCATCCGGTCCTGTCACCGACCGAGCCGTGCGCCCGCCGCAGCTCAGCCGGTCCTGTCCCCTGCCGAGCCGTGCGCCCGCCGCAGCTCATCCGGTCCTGTCACCGGCCGCGCCGTGCGCCGCCCCCCCCCCCCCCCTCCTCAGCGGTAAAATCAGCTTCTGATATACCGGATATGGTAGGTGACAAAAGCTGAGACTTATGAGCCAATTGGCGACAAAATGACAAAATTTCAAAATGAAAAAGCCCTGTTGATCTAGGTTACAGCTTGCGGATCCCTGAGCTGTAACTGCAGAAGCAAACGGAGGACGTTGGAGCGATACATGTCAAGGATTGACCCGAGCCTGGCTGAGGGGAACAGCGACCTTCAGGTGAGGCCGAGCATCGCTGGTGCAGGCCTCCCACACTTCCCCTCGCACCTCAGAATTAGCGCACCGATCAGTGGACAGGCGTGAGATAAAACGCTCTTAATTCTCATCATATTACATAAAAAGCTAAATGGAGGTGCTAGGGGCGTTCCAAAATGTTGTTGGATCTATTGATACCAATATTGCATGGGTTTTGCTCTAAATAGGTGGGATCGTGTTAGGACAGACGAGTTCTGCACAAGTAACGATTATGCAGGCAAGGAAGGCCGCCGACGCTTCCAGCTGATTGTACGATGACGTCACAAAACCAACATTAATATTGTCTCCAGGGGCTTGTAGAATCATTTTAACGGTAAATGTAGAGCAAGAAGGATGCAGCTTTTTCGAAATACGTGGGGGTCAGGGAGGGAGGGGAGGAAGGTGCAGAAGAAAAATAACTGAGCCTTCCTTCGAAATGCACTTGAACCAGCTTCCCCCCCCCCCCCAGCTTTGACGCGCTTTCCTCTCACGGTTGGGACCATTGGTGTAGTTTCTCAAAACTAGTTTTGGGGGGCTGGACCCTTAAAGTTATGAAGAATGCAAACTAATGGATAAAGGTTATAACCACAAATAGGAAACTTTACCCCTAGTCAGGGGGCACTATCCCCCTCTCCTTAACTGAAAAGGAAGCCAAACGCCTCTAAGCTGATTATGTGGTGTTTGCCTTTAGCTGATGATTCTATTAGTTAAGTCTTAACCATCATTAAGTGTTTGATGGCCAGTTAATGATGCCTAAGTGTAAATGAACTCCCGAAACGAAAATGTGGGTGGCTATGCCGCATTTCATTTAATTTGTCCTTGTTTTTGTGGCTTATCACACTTAGAGTTGTACTACAACGATTTCTGAAAGTTTCGGCTCCAGATGGCATTAAAGACAGTTCCAAATTCCGTCGGTGACAGAAACGACACTTTTTCACCGTTGTTTCTTCTCCTCCGTCTCCCCTCCTTCGACCCCGCCTGCCGCAGATGTCACCGCAGGGGACATGCAACGACAGCGGTTGGCGGACCTCACCAGCAGCCGGACCGGAGGTGCAGGGGGAGGGCAGCCTGGGTCGCCAGTTCACGCGAGGACCCGCCCCCGCAGGAAGCGGTCTGATTGTTTTGGAAGAGAGCGCCGGTTGTTGGGCCAGCTCTCGGCCGTCCAACGGCGGCCGCTGGACGGCGCGGCGCCGGCCAGCGGCCGCCGTTGGCAGCGCAGAGGGCCGTCAGCACCGGCCGCTCCGGCGCTGGGAACGGAGGCGCGACAGTTTCGCTGCCCGGGGACACGAGGCAGCCGGCACATGGCGCGCGGCCGCGCCCGCTCGAAACGAGGCCGAGGCGGCCCGACACCGGCGGAAAAACGGCCGCCCGCCGGCCGGGCACAGAGGGCCTGTCCGCAGCCGGAGAAAGCGAAAACAGCCAGCGGTTCGAGAGGCCATCAGCATGCGCGGGGGCCGTCGGAACGAAAGGCAAATTGTTCGAGTCGACTTTTTTTGACGGAGCAACGACTCATGCAGCCTTTATTCATGGTGCCTTTAGTACCAACTAAGGGTCACAAGCGTGGAGACCTCGAACACAGGTATAAAGCCGGAACTAAGACAAACGACTCTCAGTTGCCATGGCGCTTCATCCCAGAGGCTTCGTGGACCGACAGCTCTATACCGGCTTGATTAGACGTGCAAGAGCTCGCGGCAGCCCCACTGATTCTTTAGAAGACTGTCTTCAAATGGCGATCTCGTAACCGCGAAACGTGACATGGCAGACGGCCATGTCACCGGTGGCCGGTCGGCGAGGTGCACGCGGCCGACAACTGTCAGTGCCGTGCCAGGCCGCAGCCGCCTGCTGCCCGTACGGTGGCGGCAGCTCGCCCAGCTTTACCAAATGGAGCGATCGGTCCGCCCGTATGCATAATGGCGACGGCCTGGTGCGGCCGGCGCTGGCCGCTGCACGCCGCGCACCATTCTGAGGCAGATGTTGAGCAGACGCGGTCAGCTGCCGCACGCCGGCCTCCGCTGGCGGCGCCGGGCCGTCCGCCGCTGTGCGGGGTATCACGGGGGGGGGGAGGGGGGTACACCAGCCGGGCCGCGTGTGACGTCCGAGGAGGCGAGCGATCGGCAGTCCGCATTCACGGCCGCCGGGCGGCAGACATCCAGCACGGTTACAATAACTTGTTGGGTTTGTATAACAGCAGCTGCTGACAGACTGCCATCTAGGACACTACTGCGTCAGCAAAATACATCAAACACGCACGCAATGTCATCGAGAGTCATTCTTTGCCGCTTGAGTCCATTCCGTACATGCAGAAATGGTGTGATCCACCGTCTTGCCCGGCCCACCGTCGGTCCGGCCCGTCCGTGATGCCTCGCAGGTGTGTCCTCCGGCCAGCCACTGACACATCACTCGACGAACGGCCAACAGGTCGGCTGCGTGCCTCGCCGACACTTGCCAGCTAGCCCAAGGAAAATACTAGCAAGGAGTGGTCGGGACGACCAGTATTATAATGACTAGTCCCTGGCGGTTATCGGTCCCTGGCAGTTCCAGACTTCCGGTGACACGTCATCAACATGTGAGCAGCTGAAGCGAGTCCTGCCAATGATAGCAAAAGGTCCTCATAAAACTGATAGGGGGTTGATCTAATCAAACATGCACCGTCATTCAATAACAAAATAACTTATCGTTGGCCGGATCCGAAATTTGACTGCTCATGCACGGTGTCAGGCTGATTTCATCAAAACCGTTGCAAAAAGACAAACATAAACACAGCGCTTTGAAGCAATTAACAAGGCAGCAAACATAAGCCACACTCCCTCATAGAACGGCGATAAGCGAATTTTATATGTACGAGACGTGGCAGGCGTCAAGCTGGGTTCATTTGGGTTATTCATACGGGTCAAAGTCATATAATTAAAGTTGATAGAGTAAAATCGGTCCTAAATGCAGGTAATCGCATCCAGGGCCGCATAAAGTGAAATAACATACTTATCATCCAGCTTTCGTACATAAGCAAGGCAAGGTGCTAATGCTTCACACTCCTTTCAGTTTTCGGAAAGGCTGTCTCTGCGAGAAAAAAATCTAACACCAACGATAGAAGAGACATAAACAACGTCGAAGGTATTCGTCACAGCAAAAAGCAAATGAAATTTAATTAATGACCCAATACATTTCTCCCACAGACGCAATTGTGGAGCTCTGCTTAGGCGTAACCACACCACTTTTCAGCAATTTGGTGGACATAGGCGCTGACCTTGGACAAGACACTGTTTTTTCAATTGGGGAATGACAGTTGTATTTCCTACTTGCAAGAGAGGACAAGAACGGATTCAAAGCGCCAAAATCTACTAGTAAGAAGCCCACCACTGGCCCAACCGGGCCCACCCCGGACTCGGCTCCGCTGATTAAGTCCGACGCAGTACGTTCCGGCTCCGTCATTGTCAGCCGCAGGGCACCGCCAGTAGTAATAGCTGCTCGGCCCGATCTGGTGACCTCGGAGCGGCCTGATGGAAGGCTGGGCCGTCCCGTCCCGTCCCCGTCCCCGTCCCCGTCCCCGTCCCCGTCCCCGTCCCCGTCCCGTCCCGTCCCGTCCCGTCCCGTCCCGTCCCGTCCCGTCCCGTCCCCGTTCCGTTCCGTTCCGTTCCGTTCCGTTCCGTTCCGTTCCGGTTCCGTTCAGTTCCGTTCCGTTCCGTTACGTCACGTTGCACGGACACCGGCTAAGCATGCACGGCCGGCCGGCGCCGGCCACCTCCCTAGAAGGCGCGGCGGGCGCGGCGCCTCTGCAGCGTCCCAACCCCGCCGGGGGCGCACCTGAGGGCCGTCTCTGCGACGCTCCGTCGGCACACGAGCCAGCAACCGAGCCGCCAGCGGGCACGTCACACATGCACGCCATGTGCAACACGTCCTGTCAATACGGGCCCGTCAGTCGCTCGACGCGCCGCGTCGAGGGACGGCTGCCAGCGAGCCGTGCCTCTGGCGCCGCGTGCCGCCCGGCTTCTCGGAGGAGCCGAGGACGCGGCGGCGGCCGGTGACGCGGCGTCGTCCAGCTGGCGGGTCAGCAGCCCTCTCAGCTGACAGCCGTCGCCGCGCGCTCGGATCCGTCGGGAGAACGGCGAAGCTCCTCGGATCTGTACGGTTCGCCTGCTTATTTGCACGGGGTCGTGGCGCTGCACCGCTATGGCTCGTGAGCGGGTACGTTTATCACAAGTGCAAAGCTACACAAGTTCCCAGAATACACGCCACGAGACTTCGGCTAACGGCCTGGCTTCACCGCCGACCGGCTAAAACGCTCGCCACGAAAGGCGGACCGCTGTTTCATCTGCGGCGTACCAGAGACGTACGCAGGTCAGGGGAGGCAGGGCTCCCATCATCTGCAAACGCTGCATGCGTCCCGGCCGGCGGCGGGCGGTCGCGATCGCTCGTGAGTCGCGGCCGCGTCAGCCGCCCGCCGCCCAATGATCGGGCCGCGAACGGGCCGCACATTAACCGCGTGAGGTCAAACGCTCCGCCGGCACGATCGAAAGCCATTAACAGCGGGCCGGCACTGCCGGCCTACACGCACTGGGCGCGGCGCCGGCCGTTTGCCAGGGCCAGCGCGCGCCGAGGCGAGGCGGCACTCGCGCCGAGGCGAGGCGGCGCCCGCGCTCCGCAGATTCGAGTCCGTCCGCTGCGGGCCGGCACTGAGGAGACAGACGACGGATAGCACATGCGAGGCGAGGCGGAAGCCACGCTGTTGGTCTGCTCCGGCAGATGTTTAGGGGCGCGGGGAGAGTGATCCGTTCCAGCGCCCAAGAACCGAGCCGCCTTACAGTAGAAAAACGCTGGACTTTAGAACCCGCCCGTCTCAGGGTAGTGCATCCTGCAGTCTTTTGGGATGATGCAGCTATGCGAAGCCAGGTTTATCAGGACGAACATGTATGTCATTTAAGTTGCATTTCAGCGGGTCATCAGTCTTCCCGACAGACAAGGACTGACCTCAGTTTATAACATCATTAGCCCCTCCCGCTACCTAAATACATTTGATGAGCACCGCTGATAGATCACGCCGGACGCGACGGCGGACCACCGCTCAATTTGCATTACACTGGCCGACTGGCGCTGGCCACTGCGGGAATCTACATGATAGCAGCGGGCCAAACAGCGCGGCCAGCTGAAAGACCTGCAGCGTGCGTCACCGCTCCACACACTGCAGAGCTGCGCGGCCTGTATGTCTGTGTCTGGTCTGTCGGTTCGTCCTGCCACGCTTCCGCGCAGCCCCCCCCCCCCCCCCCCCCGACCGACCGCAGACGGCGCAGGAGGCGGCAGGGCTGGCAGCGCCGGCGCCGCCAGCCGGCGGGGCCGACACCCGCCCGCCGGCGAGGATTGGCTCGGCGCGCTCTGCCGGCGCCAGTGACCCGCCTCGTTCTGACCAGGTCAACAGGCAACCGTCGCACCGGGACGGCGCTAAGCCGTACCTCCCTGGCGGGCCTGACAGCGCTCTCCGCGGGCCGCCGGTGGCCCGGACTCGACGGCCGCTGAGGGAGCGGCCGCCGCTGGCTCCTCATCAGTGTCGGGAGGACGAGGCTCCGGAGGACACGCAGGAGCGGCAGCCGACAGGTGTCGGGCCGGCGCTCGTCAATGCTGGACTCGTCAATGTCAATGTCAATGCCGGACTGTCACCCCGCTCCCTTACCCCCGGTCAGTGCCGGACTGTCACCCCGCCCCCTTACCCCCGGTCAATGCCGGACTGTCACCCCGCTCCCTTACCCCCGGTCAGTGCCGGACTGTCACCCCGCTCCCTTACCCCCGGTAAATGCCGGACTGTTACCCCGCTCCCTTACCCCCGGTCAATGACGGACTGTTACCCCGCTCCCTTACCCCCGGTCAATGCCGGACTGTTACCCCGCTCCCTTACCCCCGGTCAATGCCGGACTGCTGCCCCGCTCCCTTACCCCCGGTCAATGCCGGACGGTTACCCCGCTCCCTTACCCCGCTCCCAAACCTACTGCCTTGTTACTCCCCTCCTCCCCTCCCCCCCCCCCCGAACGTAGTCGGTGGATGGGTGATCTGACTCATGAGTCGCTCAGTCAGTATACCGCGCTCACCATGAGAAGCGGTCGTTTTAAGCGATCTGTACGTCGGGGTCATGAGCATGTCGCTCTGCATGCACATCTGTTAGTTTCCAGTCGACCAGCTTACTAAATAAAACTTATTTCTTCCTATTAAGCCAGGCGTCACTCAGATGGCGCAAAGCAGCCTTCTGTTCGCGTGGGATACTGTCGATCGACAACTGCGTCAGCGACTGCGTGGTACGCATCTGTATCTCATGACCGCATCGGCCAGCTTTTCACTTAATTACGGGCTCTTCATCACGGCTGGTTACGTTGAGTGATGAGCGCTGTCGACACGTCGGCGGCCATGGCCGTTTTCCCTAACGGATTTGACACGCTCGCTCAGCTCCGTTCACGGCCTGGGATCTTTCACCGCGGCTTCGTCAAAAGCCGCTTGAGCCCTTCTGCAGATCCGCTGCGACGTGCTCACTCACCTCCAGCTCCTCTCGCAACATGACGGGGCGGCGCGCCGCTCACTGCGCGGCCGATCCTCACGACACGTCACTCCGGCGCGCGGAGGGCATAGCAGGCACGGACACAGAACTGCAGGTGTGCATACGTATGGGGCGCACCCACCCACCCGGGCGGCGTCCCACGCGCTACTGCCGCCGCCGCCGCCGCCGTCGCCGCCCGCGCGGACTCGGCTCAGTCCGGACCGTGCGGGACCGCCGCCAAAAACGGAACGGACCGTGGGGAGCGCCAACAAATGACGGATCGTGACGCGCGCACCTGACAGCGAGTGCTGGGGGCCCGGATAATGGATCAGCGGAGCAGGTGAGAGCAAGACCGAGCCGCAGGAGATCGGTGGTCGGAGCCGAATGTAGACTTTGAGCTGCATATGTGGACTTCCATCACGCTGACCACCCACGAATCAGTCCACTTCCATCGGAATCAGCATTAGGTAATCATCAGGCAACATCAAGCCACACACAAAATCACCTCCATGAGGCACTTGCCGACCGTAGCTTGCTAATGGGAACCTGGAGAGCAATGACGTGACGCATTCACGGCTGCTTCTTTTCTTGAAGTTACCATTTACCATGGATACCACGGTTACCATTTCTTGAAGTCTGCAGCAGGCATGGTGCGTAAAGCGGGACATTCAATGTCATATTGTATATCTCGTCGAAAACAGCTTTCTGAAAGCGCGTTTCACACTTTCATGTTTCGCGAATGCACGTTATGGTCGTAGTCTCCTTTGAAATGGGGGTTTTACAAAACGCATACCACGCACATAAGTTGACTCGATTATTTTTTTCACGAATGCTCGAAAAGATCTGACTGCGTCACGACAAGGCGCGCGGACCAGGCTTGCTACTGTCGCATCGGATGGTAAAACTCGGATGAGCGTCTAATCGTCTATTCGTCTAATCATCTGCGGACCACGCATACAAAACAAGCGAGTATGTCTGTGAACTTGTGCCTTCGTAATCACCGACATGCGTTTCTGGCGAAGGTACTTGCCCAACATTTATCAAATAATTGTCTTCCAAATGACAGGTAAACTGAAAGGTGCGTGTGGTACGAGGCGGATAAAGGTCACACAAAGGCAAGCACGCCCTCATGATATAAATGCATTCTGGCAACACTGAAACCTACATACTAATCCCATACCTATGGTGGATCCCGGGGCGCAGCCAGAGCCTTGGTAAGTGGGGAGGCACAGGGTTCACAAAGGGCCCCCTGACAGTAAATGCCCCCCCCCCCCAGAAGAGATCGTCGGGGATGACTCATTTATTATTCAGGACACGTTTTTCTTATGCATATATATATATATATATATATATATATATATATATATATATATACACATATATATATACACACATATATATATATATATACATATATATATATATATACATATATATAAACCGCACATTTTTACCTTCTATAACTGGGATATTGGTCAGACGCTACCGCCAGATCAATTCTGCCTTAAATTCGTAGCAAATAAACTGACAAAATTACTCGTTAAATGCCTGCATGAAACAAATCACCTACGTTTTTCATTTCATAATAGTCCGGTGGACTCTTTTTAAACCGACAGAAGTAGGGAACTTTGTGATAATTTGTATCGGGGTTGTACAGAAATCGCATGGATTACGCGAATGTAAAGTGAAGATCAAAATTGGTCAACAATTAGTTTCAACATGGCCAGGCCATGTTTGCCTGGATATCTTCAACATTCAGTGATATCTTGTTGTAAATTTGATCTGAAGCCCTTGAATGAGTGGATTTCTAGGATCAGCGCTCACGCTAAACAGTGCTTGTGTGAACCCTGGACCCCACCATCCGATCGCGCAATTCCAGGCAACGGCAGAATTCAGTCATGTTAGGCACTGTGGGCCGCTATGATGCGGGAGCCCGGCCGATGTCAATCGCTAGCCTGGCTCTGTCCCTGCCTGGGAAATAGGCTCCCAGAGCTCGGACCAACACGGAGCTGACTGTTAGTTGTTCGTGATCTCTGACCGAAACAGAAGGACGCTCTGTCTCAGGTGTCCCTATCGGTGCAAGAGATCATCTTACTGACATTTGAGATCACGGCCCTATGATGGACGGAGGTCCTTAATGTGACCTGCAGCCAGCCCTCTGGATCCTTCAGTCTTCTTATCGAGCTCTTCATCTTTGGTCTCGGGACTCCTTTTCGGCCCCCTCAAACATTGCTCCGACTCGGAGCCAATCGCTGCCACAAGACCCCTGTCCGTCACTGTGGCCCCTAACCGACACAGGAGCTCATCATGTGTTAGGGACCCCGAACATTGCAAGCCGCGTACCCCGGTCTCGTTTCTGCTTCGGAATTGGGTCTCAAGGGCTCAGATGGACATAGAGCCGGCTGCTCGGTGCTCGTGGTCTCTGGACGACTTGGACATCCGCATGATGTCAGGGGCTCCTAAAACGGTGCCAGAGGACCTCTGACCAATATTTCTATAATATTTCCGGTCACGACTATACCGGCCGCGATTCTTTATGTGATCTACAGCTATTCATTCGGGCCCTTATGCGCTCCATCCGGGCCTTTGATAGTCGGTTTCGCTGGGTCGCCCGGGCCCCTCTTCGGGCCTCATCAAACACTTCCCTTGGTCGGCTCAAGGCTGTTGCGAGCACAGGGCTCTCTGTTGGGCTCTGTGGGCCCCTGACAGATACAAGGCCCCCAACCAGCATAAGGCACTGGCCCCCGCTTTATAGCTGATTGGGAAGTGGGTCCTCGGGCCCATACCGACACAGAGCCGGGTATGTGGTACGGTGGTACCTGACCGAAATTTAGGCCCATATCGACTCAGGGGGTCCTCTATCGGCGCAAATGGCCCTCTGACCGTTATTTGGGGATCCGTCTTCGCAGGTCTGGGTCGCTGCATAAGATTCCGACCAGCTCTTTATGCCCTTAGGCCCTCCAACCTTCTTAGACCCTCTTGATCGCCGGCCGGGTGGACCCTCTAGGCTCTTCGGACCTCCTCGAGGACTGCCTCAGGCCGACTCGGGGACCCTTGACAACATAGGGCCCCTGTTAGGCGCTGTGGGGCCGAGGAATGTATATCGCTGGTTCCGGCTCTGTCCCTTCTTGGGAAATGGCACTTAGGCCAATGCCTCCACGGAGCCGACCGTGCTTTACTGATGGCATCTGACCGAAATAACGGCCCTTATCGACTCAGTGACCCCTGATCAGCAGTGCAGGGCCCTCTGGCTGGCATTTGGGTACCTGACCCTGCTGGCCGGAGCCCCTGAATAAGACCTCTGGCTGGAATTTTGGGCCCTTCGGGCCTTCAAAGCGTGCCCTAATCGTAGATTCCGAGGAGCCCCAAAGGGGCGCACGTGTTCTCTGTGCCCCCCCCCCCCCCCCCCAGCCCCGCCGGCCTGCGCCACCGGACGGATCTTGTATCTTGACCTCTTAGGCTAAATCTCGCATCTTAGCAAATGGCCTCTTACTGATCCAAGAAGTGTCTTCATACGCACCTATATTTCACGTCGTTAAGCTGAGTCACCAGCCGCAGCATCTGTAAAGAACGGCCGCCGGCCTGTGTGCCTATGGCTAATCGGCATAACAGGAGCAACTAAGACGAGAAAAACACGAAACGTTAGTAAGAGTATTGTGCAGCGTTTTGCACCGAATACAGATTCCGATGTCTTCTATCATGTGCAAGAGCCACCATCAAGAACAAGCGGACGAATGGGCGTACAAGCCCAGCGGGCTGGGCGCATTTTGATCGTGCACAGACGATTGGTGTCTACTATCCAAAACAAAACCGACGTGATATGCTAACAGAAAATATTCCGACATTTCTCTTTCGGCTCCATTTTGCAATAAATGAACTGGTCGCGTTTTCTTATGGCTTGATACAAGGGCACAATCCATGCTTATTTAGTAATGTTGATCGGTCGTGTAGTTGTACCTAGTAGTTTACACACCGAACTGAGACGAGACATCGGACAAAGCCATTCGTTCTCGGTCTTCTAGGATCTAACTTCAGCTTAAACAACACATCTGGGACACGCAGGAAGCACGCAGCATTGCCAGGCGGTCGACAGGGGGCGCGACAAACGTAAGCAGCCCCAATATCATTACGTTTCAAGTCAAGTCGCACTTAGTCTCGAAGCTCAATGTAGTCCGCGTGCTGAACGTGGAGGGTAAAGCTGGGCGGGTCCACTGCAACTGTAGATTACAAGCTGGCTCACACACTCGGGATTAAAAACTGCAATTTGAGGTCTGTATGCGAAATACCATTCCCCTAAACGATAGCAACGGAGTGCAAGTGGTGACAAGTCAGTTAATTATCACCAGTCATAAACTTTGAGGGGAAGTGGAAAACACTACGAAGGATCATTTGGCCACGAAAACTCAATCCCGTCTATGTAAAGCTCGAGCATATAAAGTGAGTGTGTAGAGTCGACTATGTAAAGTGACCATCCCTTTGTGATCCAATACGACACCAAAATCAAAGTGTCTTGGTAAACCACCTTTACCACCATACCACATCTCGTCACCGTACCACAATACCACCTTTACCACATCTCGTCACCGTACCGCAATACCACGCATGTTCTGACGACTTCCGCGTACGACAACCACGGCATTGTCCCGACCGGTCCAACACCCTGCGCTGAGACTGAGACGTCCGCTCTGACGCATCGTGCCCTCCCTGGCCGGAGTTTGCGCCGCTCCGCCACCGCCCCAGACAACGGCAGGTCAGCTGGGCCGGGCCCGTCATCGCCCGGTCGGGCCCAGGCCCGGCCACTGCACGCTCGGCGCCGGCGTCGTCAAGACCGTGCGCGGCCGTCTCGTCAGCGGCGATGTTGACGGCGGGATGTTTACAGCTGGCTCACGCGGCGACGGGCGGCGGCACAGGCGCCCGTCGCGGCCCGTGCATAGCGGCACGGCTGCGCCCCGCCGTCTGTCGCACGGCCCGCTGCCGCCCGGCCCCAAACCGGCCGACATCCGCTCTCAGCGCAAATAAACCCGGCCCCGCCCGGTGACTCCGCGGCCGACGCGGCCGCCGGCGGAGGCAGCACAGCTGCGAGTGGTCGGCCAGCGGCGCGAGCAGCTCGGCTGCCGAGTGACCGGCGAGCGTTGCGGCTCTCTCGGTGCGATTTACTTCTTCTCACAAAGGACTAAACACTCAGCTCATCAGCAATCATTCCAACAGAAACGTACCGCGCACGCCGAACATCTACGGACTCGTGCTGCGAATGCCAAATGCGAATTTACACGCTTCAGTGCAGTGCGTTCTCCTGTTTCTGCCGTTTGCTAAAGCCGCCTCCAGCCTAATTAACCGTAATCCTATGAACCTCCGCGCACACTGTGGCCCCAGATCCTGCGACGTCATGCCACACAGACGTCATGCCACATCGAGCCTCGTCAACGCTTGATGCGGCATGACATCCGGATGATGATGGCGGCATGGTGGTGGCGTGACACGGGGATGGTCCTCCCGAGTCGGCGAGACCGCGGACCTCCTCGGCTTGGCTCCGTAGTCAACGCCGGGCGGGCGGCGTTCGAATCGGAGCGCGCGCTGCCACCGGCGCCGTGCCCGCCCAGAGGCACCTCGGCCGAGCGGCGTGGCGCGGGCGGCCGGGCCCGCGGAGCCGCCCCGGCGCCAGCCCCGCGCCACGCCACCGACGCCAGCTGACCGGGGCCTAATGGCCCGCGGCGCCCGACTGACCGCGGCCAACGCCAGCCAGCTGTCGTCGCCGGGCAGCACGACCACCGCTCAAGCCGACGTCAGCAAAGGGCATGAATGTCAGGGACCCTCCGGCGCGAAAACAAAATAAAGCGCTGTTCGCTTGCCGTCCACCTGCCACTGGAAACGCCGCGCATTCGAAGATGATACGCTCGCACCAGAGGTGTTGTTGACGTAAGAAAAACAATGCCCAGCCTGCATCCGACAGTGCCAATACGAAACAGGCGTGGCCCATGGGATCAGACGGGGAGCATCTTCCGGCCATGTTCACTCTGCGATCATACGCTTGATGCAACCTATAATGGGCGTTCGTGCTGCATTCCCAGAAAACCGCTTCTGCGAAAATTCATCATGTCCGGCTCTTGCGGTCACCAACAGCGACGAACAGATAGTGGTTCTGTCTGGGTGAAGTCATCACACAGGACATTTGCATCATCTTTAAGCTCTAACACTGAATTGGGACAGCCCCAACACTGCATGAAGTCATGCACGCGAAACAAAAACAGCAGCAGCTTGCTGCCTCCTGGGGTGCCACCCACACGTCTTCTAAGTCACTTGATCCCTGCTTACCTCAGTACTGAGGACACCTCTACCGCCACCCCCCAACGACGTTCTGACGACGCGGCAGCGCACCGCTCGCCGTCCAGCGGCGGCTGGCCGGCCTCGCCGCCCCGCGCCAGCCCTCCGCAGCGGCAGCCTTGCCCTGGCCGGCTGCCGGCCGGACCGGTCCCCCGCCAGGCTCCGCCGGTCGTCGCGTGTCCGACCGGTCACGAGCCGGCGGCCCCCGCCGCGGCCGCCGCCCGTTTGGAAGGTCGGGGCGGCGCCGACACCAGTTCGCCGCCGCCCGAGGTGGCGCCCGGCGTCGGCCCGCGCCGGGTGGTAACAGTGCACCAGGCGCCCCGGTGCACAGCGCTGTGTGGTAACAGTGCACCAGGCGCCCCGGTGCACGGCGCTGTGTGGTAACAGTGCACCAGGCGCCCGAGTGCACGGCGCTGTGTGGTAACAGTGCACCAGGCGCCCGAGTGCACGGCGCTGTGTGGTAACAGTGCACTAGGCGCCCGAGTGCACGGCGTTGTGTGGTAACAGTGCACCAGGCGCCCGAGTGCACGGCGCTGTGTGGTAACAGTGCACTAGGCGCCCGAGTGCACGGCGCTGTGTGGCAACAGCGCACCAGGCGCCCCGGTGCACGGCGCTGCGTGGTAACAGTGCACCAGGCGCCCGAGTGCACGGCGCTGTGTGGTAACAGTGCACCAGACGCCCCGGTGCACGGCGCTGTGCCCGCTCGCGAGTGCTAGCCTTCGCGATCGAAGTGGGTATCATGTAACTCCCGACACACGGGTGACCATGGGGAGGTGTGGGGACAGCATGCTTATTATTCTTTTTTAGTACGAACTTTGGCCCCAATATCCCATCACAGAAGCTATCCCCCCATATCCCAACCATGCCTTAAGGCGGAGCGCCACCGCGTCAGTCTCTTCTCTCACAAGACCCATGGTATCCGCAACATGTACCCCGGCTTTGCACGTGACCCATATCAATGCTGATTCGTGTACACTGCGGCGCACATCTGTCCTCATCTCTGACCGCCTCGGCGCTGGTATTGGCAACCCATGCACCGACACGGACATCGCGGCGTTCCATCGCGAGGCAGGCGCGCCCCGCTCCAAAACCTCACGAACAAAATGCCAGCGCTCCAACACACATCTTGATTTATTTCCCAAAATAAACAAGCACGGACGTGCCGGAGGCCAGAGGACCCGGCGGAATGTACGGTGACGACTGTGACCGAGCTGAGGTCGGGAGTGGGGGGGGGCGACTCGGACGGTGAGGTCAGGACTGTCATGGGTGAGCTCGGCACGACTGGGAAACAACGGCGGACAACATCACCGGGACGGGACGGGGCCGCTCGAGGAGGGACGGAGCCGGACTGCACGGACAGGAGAGAACGGGAACGACCGGGGCGCGGGGCGGAGCGAGGCAGCGGGACGGGTGACGAGGATTCCTGGTGCGTTCTCGGCCGTCACGGGGGAGACATGTCATGTACAAAACAGTGAGGCACTGGGTGCATATGTGGATTGTCTGCGGTCCTGACAGCGCCGTACACACCCCGTCAACAGAGGTGACATCTGGAGGCCCGGCCGGTGCCGACAGCGGGGCGCCGGCACCGGCCGTCACCAGCTGTGTTTGTGTTCAGTGCCGAGACCCTGGTCTGATCGGAAGGGGAGCAGGATGGTCCCAGGCATTTGGGGAAACCCGGACAAGGGAGCGGTAGCCAAGGTGCGCAGCCGGCCGGCAGGGACCGGTTCTCGGCAGCGGCAGGGTGGAGAGAGCCGGAAGACTCAGGTACAGTCTGGCGTGTGACCGACACCCGCCTGCTCCGGACAGGCGCAGGCGCCAGGTACATGGGTACGCAGCGCATGCCGCGGCAGCAGTAGACGCGTCGGTCACAGAGCGGCGACAGAGGTGCGCTAGTTTGGCACGAGGGGACTGGTCAGGCTGAGCGTGTGACAGGACAGCGGCGTGCGGTCGGGCGGCGGGCGCGTGGCTGGGCCGGGACTACACGCGGGCACATCACAACTTCATTCAAACACCAACATCGAGTGCTGGAGAAATCACCAATGCAACAGGTGCTGATCCACTCAGACGGCGCGGCCGGCCAGCTTCACAGCGACACACGTGTCTCGCGACAGCCAACCACGCGTGGAGCGGGCCCCTGTCTGCGCCGAAACAAGCTCGCACCGCCAATCCGTCGCGCGGCACGCGAGCTAATCACAAAAATAACATAGTCGATCATCAATAAGGCGTGCCCTCGGTGCACCGATAAAGCACTCCGCTATCACGCCAACAACGTAGCTTCTTAGCATCGAGCGAATAAATAGTGCAGGATGGCGTTCGTCAACGCGCTGGGCCAACCAGTACAAAACAAGTATCAAAACGATCTACAATCAAGCAAATGACCCCGGATTCGGCGACCGCCTCGATCTACGCATAACAACCGATATGAAAGCAGACTAATGATTGCCGGCGTCACACCCGCAGTCCGGACTACAAAGGCACTAACATAACGCATACAACAGCGTACGTAACACAGTGAAATGCCAGAAACGACTGACGAAGTACACGGCGCTGGGGGAATGTGTGTCCGAAAAGCCAGCGGCATCGTGAGACAGAACACACCGACTGAAGGAGGCGGGGCTGCAGCGGCGCCACGTGACGAAGGTGACAATAACAGACAGACCCGCGCAGGGGGAGCCCGAGTCCGGCGACCGGTCACCTGCTGGCCTCCGGGTCACCAAAGGCACAGTCTCGGCCACCCTCCAGGTCACTGAAGGCACAGTCTCGGCGCCGTCCTCCAGGCCCACGAAGGCACTTGCGCTGTCGGCGGCGCCGCCGGTATCACAGAGGCGGGCGGCAGCGGCGGGCGGCGGCGCGGCTCACGCCACCGTCGGCATACCGTTCTGCTCCAGCCGCTCGGCGGCGCCGCTGTACTCGCTCGTCCTGCCGGCGGCGCGGGCGTGTCACACGAGCGGCACGCGCCGACAGGCCACCCGCACCACTCGGCCGGCGGTGACGGCGATGGGCGAAGCGCTACGGTTGCCGATGGACGAGAAGGCAACAGTCGGCATTTGTCGACCACAGTTCTCCCAACATGGACGGGCAGGCCACGTCTCTCTTATATTCGGCAAAACTTCGGCACGCGACGAAATTTAATCATCATTACCGCACACATCAGGGAACAGCGGCCTTGTCGAGCCACCCTGCGCCAGTCAGGGTCCGTGTGGACATCGCGATCGGTTATGACGGGCCACAGAGCCTATGGCTTATATTACATCCTCCTTCTCTTAGACCTCGACTTGCCAAGAGTTTGACGGAATGTAACCTGTTCCTGACGTTAAAAAAATGGTGCCGAAGCTATTGTCGATTTCCTTCTGAGTTTCATGGTCATTTTTGCACGGAACCTTGATAATTGGGAAAAGTTGAGTACATCTATTAACACACGATTGACCTTGCAGATAGCGGGCACAGTTAAGTTAACGCCAATGGAACTTTATCATGTCGATCCACGCTCCTCCGATCCACCTTATCACTGGCTTACCATGCACCGCTGTTACGGAACACAGGGCGACGGGTCCACACATTCTCTCTTGAAAATGCTACATCAGCAGACGTCTGCAGGCCGTCACGACGGCACCTCTCTCTCCGCGCATGCGTGTCTTTCAATGACCAATCATTTCGCGTCATTCCACGATGCGTGCCTCGAAAACAGGCACGACCAGCACGCCTAGCACCAGGGGTCAGTCGCGAGGCTCCAGGTCACGGCGCGTCCCTTCGCCGCGTCAGCAGGGGCGCCGCCGGCCCCCGGCGCATGGATAGCTACCTGACGACCGACACGGACGAGAGGGAAGTGCTGCTCGACCAGGGCGCCGAGCGTAGCTCGGCCATCTGGTGGCTCTCCTCGGCGCGACGGCGGCGCAGACTGGCGCGCACCACCGCAGACGGGCGCAGCGTTTGCTGCAGTGAGCGCGTCACCAGCCTGTCGGCACGGACCGAGGGGTGAGGGCGACCCAGCGTTTGCTGCAGTGACCGTGTCACCAGCACGGACCGAGACCGGGACTGACATGCCGTCGCTGAGACACATACCTGACAAAGAACACCACTTAGCACACACAGCCCGCATTCCTACCAGACAGTATTTGATACACGGCACCGACCCAAACAAGATCACAGCGTAAGAGCGTACGTTACGCAACAGATCGTGCTTAAGCCCTGCTACCCGCTGTCAATCGCCGCCGCCACGCATCACAGCGCGGACGGTGTCGTCCGCACTGGTGACGAGGTCGTTTCGCCGCTGCCTCGGCAGGGGGAGCCACAGCCACGGTAGGGGGAGCCGCGGGTAGGGGGAGCCGCAGCCTCGGTAGGGGGAAGCCACAGGTAGGGGAGCCGCAGCCTCGGTAGGGGGAGCCGCAGCCTCGGTAGGGGGAGCCGCAGCCTCGGTAGGGAGAGCCGCAGGTAGGGGGGGCCGCAGCCTCGGTAGGGGGAGCCGCAGCCTCCCGAGCCGCGGCAGTCGAGCCGGCCGGCCTGACGGGGCCGCTTCGCCGCTGCCTCGGTAGGGGGAGCCGCAGCCTCCCGAGCCGCGGCAGTCGCGCCGACCAGCCGAATTCGTTATCCCCATTTGGTGCGGGTCGGGAATGAGATGCGGCGCGCCCGGCCGGGCGAGACGGACCGGACGCGGCTGGGTGCGGCCCGCCGCTGACTCAGAGGTCAGGCGCGCCGGACAGACGCGCCGGCGCCGGCCGCGGGTCAGCGCGGCCACGACCACAGGACCGCCGGCCGCCGGACGGACTCAGTGACGACGACCAGGGGGGCAGCGATGACGCGGACAGGTGCAGTGGCGATGGAGAGTGGTTCGGTCGTGCTGGGCACGGGTCCAGTGTGACAGGCACGGGTCTAGACGTGCCGGCAACAGGCGCAGTAGTGACGGAACATACTCAGCGGCGACGGGACATGCCCAGCAGTGATGGGGGCGGGTCCAGGGGCGACGGGAACATGTCTCATGGTACCAGGGTGACCTCCGGAGGTGGACGGTAACTGTCCCGAGTGATGAGGAAAATACCTCAAGACGGCGCACCATGCCCGGGAGGAGGCTCAGACCCCAGAGGACCGCGCGCGGCGCTCGCTCCAGACGCCTCGGCTCCAGCCGGCGGCCGGCTCGCCGACACAGCACGCCTGTTGCCGCCCACTGCCAAGAGGCGATGGTATGCGCGAGCCGCGCTATCACAACAGCCGTCAACGGGCTCGAGCCGCGATCTGTTATGGCCACGCCGAAGCTGCACATAACCGGAATCCCTCGCGGAACGTCACCTGGCAGGTAGCGGGGGGGGGGGGGGGGAGGGGCGCTGCGATCCCGGACCAGCTGGAGCAGCCATGCCCACTCTGGCCGAGACAATGCGCAGACCCCTGAGGTTCCGCACGTTCAACCGCGCAGGACGGTTGTGGGAGTATTCACAGGTGCTGCATTTGCACACGGATAACCCTGATTCGAGACTGCGACTGCTGGCGCGCATGCCGCTGGCAGTGTGGACGGCCAGTCGTCTCACTGGCCACCAGCTCCCCGCGCTGCCAGGTCTCTCAAGCCCGTCGGTCACGGTCGCCTGCCGCGCCTGCGAGCCGTGCTTCCCGAGGTGACCCGACCCGCCAGCGGCGCCGGCGACTGACCGAGGCAGGCAGGCGGCGACGGCGGCCAGCGTGGCGACCAGGTACATGGTGGGGGTGCTCATGGCCATTTGCATCACCCAGGAGGAACCGGCCAGGCTGGGAAACGCCCAGCACACCGCGTTGTAGACGAGCGCGAACACGAAGAAAGAAACCAGCGACAGCACGATGCTGGCCGCGTGGATCCACGTCTGGAACGGAGGGCGCTGTTGTCAGCCACCAGTCGGTCCGACGGCTCAGACGGGACCGGCGGCGACCGGTGATGAGACACCGGGAGACCAGAGGCCGCACAGCACCACACACAGTCTCTGACCGGTGACGAGACACCGGGAGACCAGAGGCCGCACAGCACCACACACAGTATCTGACAGGTGGCGAGACACTGGGGGACCAGAGGCCGCACAAACCACACAGTCTCTGACCGGTGACGGGACGCCGGGAGACCAGAGGCCGCACAGCACCACACACAGTCTCTGACCGCTGGCGAGACGCTGGGGGACCGGAGGCCGCACAGCACCACACACAGTCTCTGACCGGTGGCGAGACGCTGGGGGACCGGAGGCCGCACAGCACCACACACAGTCTCTGACCGGTGACAAGACACCGGGAGACCAGGGAAGCACAGCACCACACACAGTCTCTGACCCATGACGAGACACCGGGAGACCAGAGGCCGCACAGCACCACACACAGTATCTGACAGGTGGCGAGACACTGGGGGACCAGAGGTCGCACAACACCGCGCACCGTCTCTAATCGGTGGCGAGACACTGGGGGACCAGCCGCACAACACCACGCACACAGTCTCTGACAAGCTCCCCACAAGTCTGGATTTCGGCTGCCGGTTATGCAGTGTGTGGCGAGACGTCCCGCGGCGGCAGCGGCGGCAGACGACACCACGCGGGCGGGTGTTCAGAGTTACCAGTGCGCGGACGGCACTCAGCAGCCGGCGCCGGCGGCGCCCCGGCCCCGGCCCCGTCTCGCCGCGCCACCTGTCGGCGTCGCGGCGAGGCGGGTGCCGGAGCCGACACCCGGCCGGCGCCGGCGCCACCCCGGCGGCCACTTACCCATGACTTGATCTCGATAGAGGCGTGCGCCAGCATGGTGACGAGGCAGATGACCACCACGGTGGTGCCAAATTCCCAGATGTCGACGCTCGAGTCGTGGTACGCCTGTGGACGGCGGCCCGGCCCGGCGTCAGCAGCGCAGGCGCGCGCGCGCGCTCGCGAGCCGCGCCGACACCGCGCCGGCGGCGAGGGGCGTGACGCTGACCGCGGAACGCCACCAGCTGCGCCGCACGCTGTCACTGGGATCCGCAGACCGCCAGAACACAGCAGGCCACCGGGCCGCGGTAAAATAGACCCAGAAATCGCCGGCCACGCTCGTTTCTCGTCCCCGAAAGCCGGGCGTGGAAGCCAGCTTACGTACAAATGCAGCGCGCTTAATCAAAAGACGAATGCACCCAAACAAAAAATGAGCAACGGCATGAGGACTAGGCAAGGCCACACCTGATCGTTTCAGCAGCGCACGCACATATCGCGGGTAATCCATTAAGAACTTCCTCAGTGCAGTACCCCGCTTTCAGCTGACAACATTCGGAGAGCGCGCACTATCTGACAGCACATCAGCTGTAGGCGCCGACACACATCACCCTCCACCCCAGCCTCCGGGCTCCATTCGGTGGGCCCACTCACATGCACGGCGAAGAAGAAGATGATGACGCTCTGATACAGAGCGTCGGCCATGTTGACCCAGAACGAGTGCGGCCGGTACACCTGCGAGAGCCGGCCCTGGTTGTAGAGGTGCGGCTGGGCCATCAGCAGCTCGGCCGGACAGTCCTGGTCGTAGATGCCTGCGGTCGGGCGCCGCACGGTCAGCGCCGGTCCCACCAGTGGGACGCCGTAGACACACGCCGGCCAGGGTCAACGCGTGGTTCACCTGCCTCTTGCTGGCATGATCTCTGTCTGCTGAGCCCATGGCAGGTCTGCTTAGCGAGGCGGTGGTACTGGCTCTGGTGGTCAGCATACGCGGACGCCACACGTTGATTTTACAATGCAGTGGCTTTGCAACTGGTTGTTGTCATTGAGGCTTTACGGCGCACTCAGCTGTTGAGGCTCTAGGGCATCGCCTTTCTCTCACCCTGGCAGGAAGGGCGGGCATCGCGGGGAATCAAGCCCGGTCATACCCCTCATTCCCCAGACGCGCAGCGGTTAATGCAGATGCATGACTAGGCGGGATCAATGCAGTATAGGGTATTTTCGAGCAGCATCGTGCTTCCTCAATTACCCGACTCAGTAAAAAGCACAACGCCAGACCACAGCGGCGTGTCCTTGGGAGGCAGGAGGCAGACGAACCTAAGCAGACAATTTGACACTCACCCATGGCGAAAGGCGGCAAAGAGGTGAACATGAGGTTGAAGAGGGACAGGTAGATCTGGTCCACCATCACGGCGCCGGAGAAACCGCAGTACAGCTGGTACCAAAAGATGACGAAGACGAATGTCTGTAAATGAGTCATGGTATCAGAATCAGCACCTCCAGCCTTGCTGACACACTAACATGATGGAACATGGCACGAGCGAATACAAAGCACAAAGCTGGCAGTGCACATTTAGCGACAAACCTCGTGTTCTGAATATCCCAAAGAAGAACCGAACTCCGACATATAACAGTGGGCGTTCTTTCTATGAAGGCCAATTCAGTCTTACCTACGATCGTCATAGATCTCTTTGTAAGTTCATGCCGCTGCGCGTCGTCCGACCATTTCCAGCACCCACACCCCCACCCACACCAGCGCACCCACACCCCCACCCCCACTCACAAACTCAAGCCCGCGTCCACGCCCACGCAGTCGCGCTGGCCGTCGGGCGGCGACTCACGGCGTTCTTGTAGAGGAAGTAGAGCACCATGCGCGCCAGGCGGTCGTAGCACCAGTGGCCGTGCACCAGCAGCAGCCGCTGCAGGTACCGGAACCGGGCCAGCGCGAAGTCGGAGGCCATGACGGCCTGCGTGCCCTCCTGGCCGGAGATGCCCACGCCCACGTCAGCCGTCTGGATCATGGACACGTCGTTGGCGCCGTCACCTGGCGGGGGTGGGACGGGGCCGGCGTCAGCGATGGCGCCTACTGACTGCGGCCGCCGCTGTCGCCGTCTGCCGGCAGACTGCTGTCCTGTGCACGCAGAAATGTGTCAAGGGTGGCAATGAGTCAGGCATTTTACATTTCAAACCGATCGTTCGGCAATGGCCTACGATGACCTCACAGCGCTTACCTCACGCGGACGCATACTGGCTATGCCTCACACCTTTCCATCACGTAAACCGATCACTTAGCAATGAGCCGTGGTCACCCAACAACTAATGATGATGATTTGGGCTGTGGGGCGCGCCGACCACGACAGTTATGTGGCGCCCATCGACCCAACAGTTGACCTGCCTTCTCCCTTTCAACACCTTCGGAGTGCGTATGAGTCCGTGACTGTCAGATGACGATCAGACAGTAAACGCTTGGCAACACAAGCTAGCTGATTTTGTCCTTACATCCCTGTATCTCAAAGCCCGGCAGTCACAGCATCACGTATCCCCGACGCCTGTATCGGCTGCGCCCTGGGCGACACACAGCAAGGTCGCCACCAGCTGCCGCCACTGCTGCCGCCCGGCCCGCCGCACCACGGCCGCCACTGCTGCCGCCCGGCCTGCCGCCCCACGGCCGCCACTGCTACCGCCTGGCTCGCCACTGCTGCCGCCCGGCCCGCCACCCCACGGCCGCCACTTCCACCAGCCACCGGCCCGGCCCGCCCCACGGCCGGCCTACTGCCTGCAGCCCTGCACGCCGCCCCACGGCCGCCGCAGCTGCCGCCCGGCCCGCCGTCCCGCAGCCGCCACTGTTGCCGCCCGGCCCGCCGCCCCACGGCCGCCACTGCTGCCGCCCGGCCCGCCTGTCCCCGCAGCCGTAGCCACCCACCGACGGCCATGGTGAGGGCGCCCAGCTGGTTCTTGACGATGCGCACGATGTAGGCCTTCTGCAGGGGCGTAGTGCGACAGCAGAGCACCGCCGAGCAGTAGCCGGTTAGCCGCAGGAACGGCACCTGCAGCTGTGAGCGCGCGTCCAGGAAGTAGCTGCGGAACGGACGGGCTGTCAGCGTTCGGGAGGGAGCGCGAGACGCCCAGCGACGCCAGGACCCATAGCAGAGACCACAGCCGCCGCCGATAACGCGGGGCCCCGGCATAGCTCACCGGGAGATATCCATATGGAAACCTTAGCAGACCACTGAATAACGCCCATACGGCATTATTCTTGGCGGAGAAATCAGGAAACGATTGGTAGCGCGGAGAGACGTCCAAAAGACGGACGTCCTCGCCACACACGTGCCGAACCCATCAGGGAGATACCTCAGCAGATCGCGCGGCGCTGCCCACTAGACGGCACACCGTGTGCTTACGCATGTGCCTTAGAACGTTTGGGCGTCACACAGTCTCCAGCCGCCAAAGCATGAACCCACGCGCCATCCTGCCACTGTATTAATTACGGCGATTATCGCGGTACGGCAAAAACACTGGCCTCATGGGCAGCCGTCGAGTCGTTACTTCCACGAACACCGGGCGTTCGACTTATACGACCGATCCAAACACGCAACAAGTACGCCTGAACTGCGGAGGCCGCCACACGGAGAGGCGTGGGCGACAGGCGGCCGGCCCGTGCGAGCCAGAGCGTTTGATCGGCCACGCGGCGCCGCGGCACTCACGTGAGCGTCTTCCCGTCCACCACGAGCGCCTTCTTGCCGCTGCGCTCGGCCGTGCTGGCCGTGTCGGCCGACCACAGGCTGGCTGGCGTGGCTGGGCGTCGCTTCCAGCTGCCACCGCCGCCGCCGCCGCCCGCCGCCGACTCGGCCCCCTCGCTGTTCAGCTGGTCCAGGTAGAAGGTGACGGTCCGCTCGGCCGCATTCTTGCTCCTGCCGGCGCGGTCGGTAAAGGTCAGGCACGGCTGCTGTGGCGCCCGGGGGCGCGCCGTCACTGCAGAGCGCCTACAACTCCGGTCTCACGGGAGCCAGGCGGGCCGGCACCGACCAGCGACAGGCGAAGGAGCGATCAACATCAGCAAAGTCGGTACGGATTCCCACAGACGGAAGACTACGTACTCAACGCGAGCAAGTCCGGCCGGCGATGCCCGCGTGCGGGGCAGGCGCCCACCGGTGACGCACCTGGCGTTGATCTTGATGACCTCCATGTCCTGACTGAAGAGTCGGCAGGAGTAGGCGATGTTGATGGCCGTCTCCTGCTTGTCGCCGGTCAGCACCCAGACGACGATGCCGGCGCTGCGCAGCGCCGACAGCGTCTCCGGCACGCCATCCTGCAGCCGGTCCTCGATGCCCGTGCAGCCTGGCGCGCGCACAACGGACCGACTGTGAACGGCCGAGCCGCGCGCCGTCCCGTCGGGCTCGGGGGAAACCCCGGAGGCCCCGAGCCACACGCCCTAGGATAGACGGGGCGCCGGCATACCTGCCCAGACGGGGCAACGGCATCCCAAGCTCAGACGGCGCGCCGGCCTTCCTGCCCAGACGGGGCACCGGCATCGCAAGCCCAGAAGGCACGTGCAGAGGGAGGCAGCAACGCTAGCGACGGGAAACGTAAGTCCCTCCCAAGTTAGAACTGGGATAACATCAGAATAATTGTGATGAATTTAAGTCACTTGAATATATTAATACAAGTTCCCAAAGGTTTCCGTTAATGGAGCGCACCAAGATCATCCAAAACCCCGTCCAAACGGTCCCAAATCTAGCACGGGTTCAAGACGGTACATGTAAAACTTTCAGGGCAGCAGGTCGGGGGGCTGGAGCCCGCGCCTGGCTTCGGCGCGAGGTGGCAGCCACGCCAGCCTGGAGGGTCGGCAGGTGAGCGCGTACCGAGCAGCTCCATGCGATCCTCCATGGCGGCGTACGACTGCTGCAGCTTGCTCTCCCGCGAGTGCAGCAGAGCCTCCGCCTCACGGTGTGCCGTCAGCCAGTGCTGGTACTCCTCCTCCGTCAGACACTGGCCGGGCGAGGCAACCGCGTCAGCGAGCGCAGCTTACCCGACAGCGCTGAGAGGAGCCGGGCACAAGCCGACAGCGCTGGGAGGAGGCGGACACGAGCCGACAGCGCCGGGAGGAGACGGACACGAGCCGACAGCGCTGGGAGGAGGCGGACACGAGCCGACAGCGCTGGGAGGAGGCGGACACGAGCCGACAGCGCTGGGAGGAGGCGGACACGAGCCGACAGCGCTGGGAGGAGGCGGACACGAGCCGACAGCGCTGGGAGGAGGCGGACACGAACCGACAGCGCTGGGAAGACGCGGACACAAACTGACACCACAGGAAGGAGCCGGACACGAACCGACAGCACTGGGAGGCGGGCACAAGCCGACAGCGCTGGGAGGAGGCGGACTCGAGCCGACAGCGCTGGGAGGAGGCGGACACGAGCCGACAGCGCTGGGAGGAGGCGGACACGAACCGACAGGCCTGGGACGGATGTTGGTGCCAAACCGATAGCTCCGAGACAGGCCTTTCTGTTAAACTGACGTCAATTGGTCCCACATCACGGTTGAACCGACAGCACTTGAGCAGACGACAGTCCAAGCAGACGCTTGGGGCGAACAGCACTTGTAAACAGCACTTGGGGCAACACCGGCCCAGTCAAAAGGCAGGGCGTGAGATCACCACGGTCTTATCACCCTGATAACTAAACAATCCTATGTGCGTGAATACATGTGGCGGGCTCCGAGAAAATGACTGAACGCATAATAACTAATACCATGCAGGCAAGTAATACCATGACAATGTTTCTCGGCAAACTATCCGTGCCAGCCGATACCAGTGCCTAGTTCATATTGGAGAACTGCCAATACATGCGCGCATTTTTATGGTTCACCCAACAGCATATAAATAACCCGATATCAGCAAGCGGACAAGGCCTTGGGCTACTGATTTTCGGTATCGTGAATTCACAGTTCTTGAAATTGAATTCAGCCAGTCACGTGACCCAATTTTGTCGTCATTTGAGGACTATTTACTTCTCATCTTATGACACGCATGCGGACAGTCGCTCGTACTTACACCCGCATTATGCGTTCAGAGTTCCTGTGCTGACAGTTATCGACCTTCGATATGCCAGGAGGTAATGGTGAAACGACGTCAATCAAAGCGAACGTTGTTTGCATTGTCGATATTCATGTTATATTGAGCGTTGTCAACATGACTAATGTGTCGCTTGACAACGTCGTTCGACCAGTCCCTTCAGCATATTGAAGGTCGATACGTGTCATCATAAGAGCTCTGAACTCGTAATGCAGCTAAAGTACCAGGGACTTTCCACGTCCATGCAGTAAGATGACATTAAGCGTGAATATCCCTCAACTGATCACGACATTGGGTCGTGCGACTTCTCACCAACGCCATCCCACAGCACAGCGCGTCACGCTGGCGTCCGCATATGAGGCCAGCGTGTTAGGGTGGTCTACAACATCAAAACATGCACTAAAACCGAGGGGGCGCCCCGCACACAATGTCACGTGCAGAATAGCTGAGAGCTGAGAATAACCCGCGGCTACCTATGTTCAGTGCCCTTAACAGCCGAGACCAGCAGACCTGGCCGACTATGAAGGGTAATTCGGTGGTACCAGGTAACATGACAACATATACACAAATTCCTCCACTACCCACGGCAAGGGTTACTGATGCTATACTCAGAATCAAGTCACGTCAGCCCAGCACAGTCAGGTGATTCATTTAGGCTCTGGTTTATCCCACGCGTCCCCCGCACGCCGGCAATGTGAAGGCCCACTGGCGAACAGCAGGCGACCCCGCCGCCGCCATGGCCCCACACATTCCCTCCAGCCCATCAACAGCACGTTCAGTGGCACAGCGCACCCCCGCGCGCCGCCCAAGGCGAGGGAGGCTGGCCGGCGCCTGCCGCCGGGTCGCACCTTCTTGGCCAACACGAGGACGCGCAGGCCGCGGCGCGACGACACGTTCAGCTGCTGCTGGGTGCGGTAGAGGATCTCCTGCGACTGGTAGTCGCTGGTCGTCCGCACCACCGGCAGCATCGACGAGTCGGCCCCCTGGCGGCGGGCGGGCGGCGCGGGTTACGGCGCCGCGGCGGTGCGAGCGACCCCCAGCCCGAGCCTTCGGATGGCCTCAACAAGACCCAAGCACTTGCGAATAGCAGCCTCAGGGATCAGTCAGTAAATGATGAGATAACGGACGAGTCTTTCGGTTCACATGCAGAGGAATGGTGCAAAGTCTGAACAGTGAATTTAACTACAGTCGGTCTGAGTGGCAACGGCACGAGTGGTCATAGCGGTCTGATGTCCCATGATGTTTAAGGGCCGCCTGACCCTGCATGTCTGTCTGTCACATGGGTCTTGCCTGCTGCTGATTCATTGGGTAACTCAGGTGCCCTCCCGGCACCCAACCGCGTCTTACAAACTTCAACCCTCCTGAGCGGCATAACTTAGATAGCACTGTGAGTGTCACTAACTGTAGCGATGATGCATGACGTCACTCTCCGGCCCGGACATGAGTCGAGTGCTCCGCTACACCCATTCAAACTACCACGTCACGGCAAGGTCGGGCCATCACGCCACCAACAGTGCGACATCAGTGACAAGATGGAGTTGCTACACCAGTCGAAATGCGACACTGTTGGCAAGATGGGACCATTATCAGACATGGTAGGGCCATTATCACGGATACGATGAAGCTATTACGCCTATAGCCATCGTGTGAATAATTGTCCATAAGTATCCCGCCCAGCGACACGCCACAAATACCGCCGGTTAGGGCGAAGCCCACCGCAGAAAAGGCAGCCACCTTTGTCGACCATGACAGCGATTCTTCTGCATGATTTAAAGCCCAGCTGCACAAATTATTCACATTAAAGGGCATTTATGAGCCCCTTCGCTTATCTAAAAACACATGCGAAGTGCTTGCAGCCAGCTTTCCCGTCGCTATATATATACATTAAATGATGCTCAATGACTGGATCCTACCTGCCGCTTAACCCGACGTCCATGGCGGATTAGCTGCGCCGGTGCAGGAATCGTAAACCGCTTAGACTAATCTAAATGACACAGTGCAGGAGTATACCATAACGCGTCCCCCCCCCCCCCCCCTCCTGACAACACCAGCCTGACGCCAACGGCGCGACAGCGACGGAAATGCCGGTCTGGCCTGGCGCCATGGCTACTCGTCAATTCGCCTATCTACACACGTCAGATGCACCCTTTGTAATCAACGGCGTTCGCGCGCGCGCGCGCACGCCGTTGACAACGAACACACACACACACACACACACACACACAGACGGCTGCTGACGTCAGCACACCCTGAGGCGACGTCAGGGCGCCGCAGCCGGTCCACACGCGACGGGGCTCGGCCGCTGGGCGACGACCGGTGTCTGGGCGAGCCGCCTACGGAGGGGCTCCACGAATGACGTGAGAGCGGTCGCTCGGCGGCGCGTGCGGCGCACGCCAAACCTCTGCCCCTCCCCCCTCCCCACACCTGTGCCCGCGCTCCCGCCGCTCAGGCTGACACACGGCCCTGACACTTCGCGGCAGGCTTTGTTCCGAAGAGGATAGTAATCGCGGCGGCGCCATTTACAGCGCATGAAACATCTCGGTCCATTTTGGCGGAGTTACATGCTGGTGAAGTAAGTCACCGGAATTCCCCGGGTCTGCAACCGTTCCCAGATTTATCTGTTCTGCAAATGACCCTTATTCTGAGGTAGCGCTCTTAAAGGGAGTGCTCCACATTCGTATGGGATTTTGAACCGGAATTACCGTGCTGAAGATCATTTGGTGCAGTTCACAGCACAACCCTTCTTATGACCTAAGTTCATCTAAATTCCGAGGTACATGCCCGCAAATATGTGAAGACTATTTCGGGGAAAAGGCCATCATTCTTAAAGGTAATTTCAATGTCATCCCAGCATCCATGACGCCATAATTACGTCACTCAAATCTTGCCATTTTCGTTGGTCACGTGACGACCAAGGATAAACAAAACATACATGTCGAGTCACTCACATCTGACGTTCGTGAGCACGATTTCCAGATAAAACGACCGTCCACTGGCTCTCAATCAATGTTGTGCAAGGTGCTATGGCGTAATCAAACAATGATGCATTGGATAACATATTTTCTAAACAGAGAAACTATGCTGCCTAGAGAAGCATTTTCCACTAAAAGTGTACCAACAGCTATAGGTAGGCTAATTTCATCATAGCTGATGCTTGCACTACTATCTTCAAATATAGAAAATTCTCTTAAATCTCCACATCAGTGTACGAGTCGTACATCTCTGTCTTTATAACATGATTTAGTACGATGACGCCAAATATTTACATGGTCACTTGAATGTGTATCAAATGCATCGGTAATAGAAGCCAAGAACTGCAAAGACACAGTCACAATCACGTCAACACTAGCTAACGTCGACTCCCTAATTACTCAAGAGCTGGTTCTACAAAGACGTGTCCGTTTAGGGCTGGGGATAATTCGTTGATAACTATGCTTTCCCATGTTTCGAGGCGCCTTATGTCATTAAATGTGTGAAGGATGTCAGCATTGTCCGTCCGCTGTCGTGTTACAATATTCTGTCATGTTCGTGTCACATGTGCTCCAAAGGCGCCCCGTCCAGTAGGTGCATCGTCAGACGTACGCGTCGCGGTCACATTAATGTAGTGTATGGAACGAAGCGCAACACTTTAAACTACATTTCAATTGATAAACTAGACTGATGCACTTGAGCTTTCGGGTTCATCAGGGTTCTTTTTCATCAGAGTCCTGTGCAATAGTAAATGACAAGGTCTATTCTGTGGTCGTTCTGACATTTTAAGTGTCGTGAGATGAACTCGTGAGATCATACGCCTGTTAATACGGACAGTCACACGCCCTTTGAAAGTACCCGCAGCTGCAGTCTCCATGCGACGTTAAGGGTCCTTGTTGTCCGGTTTGCAGCTTACGGAGTCAAGTCACCAAACGTTACCGTTTACCACGTCACTGGCCGTTGCCGTTTACCACGTCAGTGACCGTTGCCGTTTACCACGTCACTGACCGTTGCCGTTTACCACGTCACTGACCGGTGCCGTTTACCACATCACTGGCCGTTGCCGTTTACCACGTCAGTGACCGGTGCCGTTTACCACGTCAGTGACCGTTGCCGTTTACCACGTCAGGACGTGGTACACGTCACTGACCGGTGCCGTTTACCACGTCACTGACCGTTGCAGTTTACCACGTCAGTGACCGGTGCCGTTTACCACGTCACTGACCGTTGCCGTTTACCACGTCACTGACCGCTGCCATTTACCACGTCACTGACCGTTGCCGTTTACCACGTCACTGACCGGTGCCGTTTACCACGTCACTGACCGTTGCCGTTTACCACGTCACTGACCGTTGCAGTTTACCACGTCACTGACCGTTGCCGTTTACCACGTCACTGACCGTTGCCATTTACCACGTCAGTGACCGTTGCCGTTTACCCCGTCACTGACCATTGCCGTTTACCACGTCACTGACCGTTGCCGTTTACCACGTCACTGACCGTCGCATTTTACCACTCCACTGAACGTAGTTACGGCCGCCACCCACAATTAAAACTACGGATGCTAACAATAAATGGCGAGTGTCAGGTTAATTTTTTCTCACATTTCTCATGTCCGGCGGTTAAAATCGATATAAGGTGACGTCACGAACTTGCGACACTGCTAACCCTTTGACGAGGCATACACCCCTTGCAGAATCATACAAGGTCAACAAATGGCAAGCTAGATGGAATGTATAGTAACGTTCTATAGTGTAAAAGGAACTGACCATTGGTGGCGGGGCGCCATTGTCGGCGCCGACATTAACAAACTAACCGAATAATTCTACAAACCCCCACGGCTTCCCGTCACGCACACACGAATATACCTTGGTGTAGACGACAATTTGGCTAGTTGGCACATGGCGCAGTATCACAGACATCCGCTTGCGGTCCGAGTCAAACGGCAGCACGTGCAGAATCTCAAACTCCACCAGTCCCTCCGCTGTGGAGACGTACGGCGCGCATAAGCGCATGCGGGGCAGAATGACGGGACGGGCCGGGGCGGGCTGGGGCGGCGCCGCCGCCGCCGCCGCGGGCGTCGACCGTAGCACGGTCCGTGGCGGCGCTGGGCAGGTGGTGGGCGAGGTGAGCCCAGGCGGCTGGGGTCGGCCCCAGCCACCCAGAGGACGCACGCAGAGCAGCGGGCAGACTCACGGCAGCTGTAGTGACTCACGGCAGCTGGAGGCCGACGCGTGGGGAACCTGGACGGGGACAGGAGGGGCGGGCGTCAGGAACTACATCAGGACATGGATGAGGTAACAGGCCACAGGATGGGTAGGACAATACCAAGGAGCATCGTACGGGTCACACGCGGGTACGACAGGGTGCCAAACACGAGCAAAATGAGCGCCGCTACAACTAAGGACGCAAACGGCTCGGCATCAAAAAGAAACTAGCAGCGTATGGAAATATCGATCTACCGCGCATGGGCAGCGAGTGACACGCACTGTGGAGCGTGCAGACGGACCGTACCCTTCAGGCGGCCGTTGTATGGGAGGGCAGCTGCAGCGGCCGGGGGCAGTGGGCAGCCGACTGGGCGGCGGGCAGCCGGCGGGGCAGCTGCCCACTCACCGGGCAGCGAGACCACCATGTGGGTGGCGGTGCGCCGCAACAGCTTGACGTTGTACTTGTAGGCGGCCTCGACCAGCGCCATCTCGTCGGGACTCTCGGCCTCGAAGATGGGCCGCAGCTCGCGCGGCGTGGGCGTGTTGGAGCGCGACTGCTTGCGCGGTAGGCTGAGCGGTAGCGTCAGCCAGTCGGCCTTGCCGATCGCCAGCTTACCTGTGCCGTTGGGGCCGCGCGTCACGGGGAGTCACGACCCGACGGCATCACCGTCAGCGGCCGCGCGTCACGGGGAGTCACGACCCGACGGTATCACAGCCAGCGGCCGCGCGTCACGAAGAGTCACGACCCGACGGTATCACAGCCAGCGGCCGCGCGTCACGAAGAGTCACGACCCGACGGTACCACCGTCAGCGGCCTGCGCGTCACGGGGAGTCACGACCCGACGGCATCACCGTCAGCAGCCGCGCGTCACGGAAAGTCACGACCCGACAGCATCACCGTCAGCGGCCGCGCGTCACGGGGAGTCACGATCCGACGGCATCACTGTCAGCGGCCGCGCGTCACGGGGAGTCACGACCTGATGGTATCACCGTCAGCGGCCGTGCGGCCGCTCACCGCATATAATAGACGTCAGCAAGGCAACCAACTCAACAGGTCCGATTAGCAAAATTACAATAAGCGACCAGTACTTATGGAAAAGGCATTAGCAGTATAGTTACGGGGTATAGCAGTTAATCACGATGGTTCACAACAATTAACCGTCAAGTATAGCACCGATTTCCGCCGAAATTTTGGCTCACATTTACACTCATGCTGCTCACCCAGCATTGGAAGAACTGCCCGAGGGCGTTGTCCGACCCAACTCCAACTTTAGTCGTCGCCGTCCAAATCGGCAATAAAAGACGACAACCATCGTTCCCAGTACATTCGCTGCCCCTTTCTCCCACCGCACCTTACTTGTGGGGGCGTATGCACATATGAACTGTTCCTGACGTCCAGTTGACTTTGGCGTGGTCTGACATGGTCAAAGCACCAAACTAACCAGACTTCCTCAAAAGCTGTAAGGTCCAATTCCGGCCCACCCCGGTAGCGACCCCACTCATGCTCACGTCGCCACTTCTTCGGCGTGCGGACGAAGTCCGGCGCGTCACCGGCGTCCTCCAGCACGCTGTCTTCGGGCGTGGTGGCTGGCACCGAGACCTGGTGCGAGCTCTCGTCGGCTGAGTCGTCCAGCAGCGTGGTGCCCGACGACGAGAGCTGCGGCGGCGAGCGGCGGTCAGCGGCGCCGCAGACAACAGGAGGACCCACCAGGCAGTCATCGGCGCCGCGGACAACAGGAGGACCCACCAGGCAGTCAGTGACGCCGCGGACAACAGGAGGGCCCACCAGGCGGTCAGCGGCGCCGCAGACAACAGGAGGGCCCACCAGGCAGTCAGCGGCACCGCAGACATCAGGAGGGCCCGCCGGGTGGTCAGCGGCGCCCAGACAATAGGAGGGCCCAACGGGCAGTCAGCGGTGCCGCGGACAACAGGAGGGCTCACCAGGCAGTCAGCGGCGCCCAGACAATACGAGGGGCCACCAAGAGGTCAACGACGCAGACAACGGTGGACCCACCAGGCGGACAGCAGCGGTACAGACAACAAGAGGGCCCACCAAGTGACCTTTGTGCAGCTATCGGCTGTCAAACAGACACAAAGGCAAGTAGCGACGGCGAGCGGCACTGGAAGCAGGTCAATAGCGCTGGGGACTGACAGGGACAGGCCTGAGGGAACCGCCGGCGCCAGAGCCTCGTTCAGTCATAAACATCACGCAAGAATGGCAATTAAAAAACAACAACAACAAGTCGCGAGCGCCGCACACAACCCTGAGCCACTTCAAGTCCCCGCTGAGTTTTGAGCCCTGCAAATTTCTCACACTGAATGTGTTGACACGGCATATTCAGCTATGGCCACACGAGCGCCCGGACGGGTTCGCAGCGGACAGGCTTGCAGCGATGCTTTACGACAGGGCGACCAGGTGTGCGACCCGACGAGCGGCGCCCGCCGACAGGTGCCGTGGGGACCCACCGCTGTCCGGGTCAGGTGCAACCGAGCGCAGGGGCGGCGGCGCACCGCCACCGGACGCGCGCCATCAAGATGCTATCCAAGTGTTATGGCCGTCTGGAGACCGCCCGCCGCTCCAATTATATTGCAGCGACGCAGGTGATGGTGGCACTCCAGCACAAGACGTCCCTCGCGACGAGCACCGACCAGTCACGTTTGCGGACTGATTAACGACGAGTCAGGCGCTGGCCAGCGCACCACGCGCTCCAGTATCGGACCAATTACGGGTGCGGCAACCCGCCCGGTAATGACGTATTTCTGCACAAGGCCCCTGATGGTGCGGGACAGAGCGCACCTGTACGGAAACAAGCCACATGTGATTTTGTGTACGCGTTGTTCTGCTCACTCAACATCGAAACAACTCCTGCGCACAGCCTTGCACCTGGTCATGCATTCAACTCGCTGGAACAATAATTAGGCAGCTTATGACCAGTGCCTTACTGCAATGCGAAACACATGCCAGTGAAAACGCACGAAACATCCACGAAGGCCAAGCAGACCCACCCACGCATGGACCCGTGAAATGCAAAATTCGCAATGCACGCCGCAATTTACTAAGTCATATTTGAACATTAAATCAATGATAACGTGGTTACCTTACGGCCTACGCATCGTTCGGGCGAGACATTTTAATTCAGGACCTGTGCATTTCCGCTGGGGCGTTCATGTGCTTGTGTCAAATCACCGCAGAACGACGACGGCAGCAACACATATGTCAAGGCCCCTCGCCGGCGATTCGCAATGCATGGTACTGTCACACGAAAACAAGAATGAAAAACGACTCATAAAGGGGAAGAATGAGAAACGTGGTAAAGACGAAGCTCAATATCGCCGCGACAGGCACTAGCATACAGCCATCAAATCATAACGCAACACTAAGGTCAACACATAGCCCGGTACTGAGAAATTAGTGGGCTACGTGAATGAATTCGTTTGATGGAAACCATGGCCATCTAACGACAAGGAGCAAGACTACAACTGACTTCCACGCCTGTATAATCGAGTATTGCCCATCATCAAGTAGGAAGTGTTAACCATGATTAATAATCTACGAGCTGAATTAAATGTACATCATTCAGTGACCAAACGATCATCCCACAGTGGCATCACCCAAAGGCACGCGGCCATTGGCTCAGTCACGTACACATTCCATGCCGACGCTGTGTCACTAACGCCTTTATGAAAAAAAAACTCAGCATGTCAATACCGGCTGGTACGCACAGCCGCACGGTTGGAGAAATATGCTATCAAGCGCGATACTTCACACCCTATACGCAAGTCTGCTGATGCCTTTCCCAATGCAGAAATGTGGGCCCAAATTCAGAAAAGTGGAAAAGTGCATGTGGAAATATCACACCGTTCCACCCCACCACTAAGCGGGTCTCTTATCCTCAGGGCCTCAAAAACACACGCCTGGCTATTCATGCCACCTGGCACGAATACTAATTGCCAGGACGAATGCTGTCCATGGCAACAATCAATACTGTCCAAGGCTGGCGCACTACTAAAGCCGGCCGCTTTAAGTTTCATTCCACGTTAGCCGGGGCCGTGCGGCGCAAATGTACGCGCCCCACCGCACGTGGGCCGAGCACGTGCGGCGGACACGCAACAGGCTCACGGCGCGCCAGCTTTGAGCCACGCTCGGTCACCTCCGGGCACGACCGCTGGACATGCCAGCGGCCCGCTGCCGCTGCAGCGGGCCGCTCCCCCGCAGCGGGCCGGTGCCGCCGTTGCGGGCCGCTCCCCCCGACAGCGGGCCGCTCCCCCCGCAGCAGTCCACTACCGCCGCACCGGGCCACTCCCCCCGCAGCGGGCCATTCCCCCCGCAGCGGGCCGCTCCCCCCGCAGCAGTCCACTACCGCCGCACCGGGCCACTCCCCCCGCAGCGGGCCATTCCCCCCGCAGCGGGCCGCTGCCGCCGCTACGGGCCACTCTTCCCGTAAGCGGTCCGTTGCCGTCGGCCGACGCCGCCATCGGCCCCAGCGGACGGCACGGGCGTCCAGGCCACGGGGCCGGCCTCCGGCTGCCTGCACGCCGCGAGACCCCTCCTGAGACGGTCGTCGCGTTTAATGGCGGAGCTGCACCGTGCAGCGAAACAGACGCATACACACACACATCAGCACCATCAGCAGCCCCACCTTGTCCTTGTGCGGGTGCTTGGCCACCACCACAGTGTTGCAGCAGGCCATCAGCAGGAAGAAGTCGCGCACGCGCTGCGCGTGTGGCGTGAACAGCAGCTCGCCGGTGTGGTTCACCACCGACAGCTGAATATCCATCTGGTTCAGCTCGTCCTGCAACCGCCGGTTCAGCACGAACGATGGCTTCTCGAACTGCGGACAGTGGCGGCGGGTCAGCACGCCGCGTGTCGCCAGCAGGCTGCTCCGCCTGCTCCGGACAGGGCGGCGAGACTGCGCGCCGGGTGCGCCAGAGCGGCCTGTGGCGCGGCACACCTGGCGCTGCCACCGCCGCCGAGCGTTACAGACTGGCGACGCGTTCGCGCCGTCAAAGCGCCTCTCTCTCTCTCTCTCTCTCTCTCTCTCTCTCTCTCTCTCTCTCTCTCTCTCTCTCCTCCTCTCTCTCTCCCTCTCTCCCTCTCCCTCTCAGTCTCCCCCTCTCCCTCCCTCTCCCTCCCCTCCCTCCCCCTCCCTCCCTCCCTCCCTCCCTCCCTCCCTCCCTCCCTCCCTCCCTCCCTCCCTCTCTCTCTCTCACTCTCTCTCAAGCACGTCCCCCTCCCCAGCACGTGTCCCTCTCCAGCACGTGTCCCTCTCCAGCACGTCCCCCTCCCCAGCACGCGTCCCTCCCCAGCACGTGTCCCTCCCCAGCACGCGTCCCTCCCCAGCACGCGTCCCTCCACAGCGCGCGGCCCCGGCCGCAGCCAGGAGGCGGGCAGAGCGCCGGCCGGCGCAGACACCCACCTTCCCAGAGCCCTCCATGACGGCGTCGTGGCTGTAATCGATGCCGCCAATGGTGCACTGGCGAAACACCATCTTGTTCTCCGTCAGCGTGCCCGTCTTGTCCGAGAACAGGTACTGCACCTGCGGACAGCAGGGCGCGGCTGGCGGCTCAGAGCGCCCGCTCGCTCCGAGCCGCGGACACGGCTCGTATTCCTTCAAAGATGCTTCACAACAAGCAATGTGGCTCAAAACTCCACTCGGCGAAGGTCCTTTTGAATTCCGGGTGTTGACGGTGTCGCACAGTCCTCTGGCTTCTGCTACCTCAAAAGCTATGCATGCTTAGATCGGGAGAAGGATGCTTACTCAGGCCAGGAGAAGAATCACAGTAGGCCAGGAACGTCAAGCCCTTACGATGTGGGCCCGCCCCTTCCTTTAACACTAAGCATGGAACGGAAAAACCCTGGCAAAGCCTTGTCTTCGGGGGTCTTACTTGCAGTACCTGATTCGATACTATCATCAGTGTATCACAGCGTTCCATCTATGGAACTGGCGTACAGTGAAGCAAAGCAACTGCATGTACAAAGGAATTAATTTAGCCATGTAGGCCACTGACATATGCTGCAGCATGACAGGAATAATTCCTACAGAATATGTTTCAAGCATTTCAAACAAGAAATCCCTTCATCCAGATGAACCAGGCACAGATGCTGAACCATGTCAGCTATGTTCCAGGCATTTCAGCCTATTCTTTCGGCGAGGAAAGCTTTAAACATCCTAATCGATAGCACATTTTCCGTCCCACTTCAGTCCCTATTTCGTGTAATGTCAGTCAGTGACTTCAGCCCGCCGTCGGTCGCCTTCCTCGAGCAACACATTGTGACTACCACTACCAACGTCTATTTTAAGCATGTCTAACAGCCAGGAAAAGCCCTACTCCGGTATAACCGAGCACACAACATTGCAAACACATCCGAGCTATGGCATGACGTCATCTTGAGCTAATAGCCCAACCCAGGCACACATAACGAGGAATATGCTGCTAGGACACAAACACACACACACACCACACACACACACCACACACACACGCACCACCCTTACAAATTGCTTCGGCATAGACCGAATATGCATAAGACATCGGGCCCAGCCGCGTCACCGAGCGTCACCAGCGCCTATTGACGCGTTATGCCTCGCGCAAGCAGGCGTGTCGCCGCCGCGGCGGCCCTCACAAGCAGGCGTGTCGCCACCGCGGCGGCCCTCACAAGCAGGCGTGTCGCCGCCGCGGCGGCCCTCACAAGCAGGCGTGTCGCCGCCGCGGCGGCCCTCACAAGCAGGCCGTGTCGCCGCCGCGGCGGCCCCTCAAAGCAGAGGGCGTGTCGCCGCCGGCGGCGGCCCTCAACAAGCAGGCGTGTCAGCCAGCCGCGGCGGCCTCCACAAGCAGGCGTGTCGCCAGCCGCGGCGGCCCTCACAAGCAGGCGTGTCGCCGCCGCGGGCGGCCCTCACAGCAGGAGGCGGTGCGGCCCGCCGCGGCGGCCCTCACAAGCAGGCGTGTCGCCAGCCGCGGCGGCCCTCACAAGCAGGCGTCGGTCGCCACCGCGGCGGCCCTCAACAAGCAGGCGTGTCGCGCCGCGGCGGCCATCACAAGCGGCGTGTCGCCCACAGCAGGCGTGCATCAAAGGCGGTCGCCGCCGCGGCGGCCCTCACAAGCAGGCGTGTCGCCACCGCGGCGGCCCTCACAAGCAGGCGTGTCGCCGCCGCGGCGGCCCTCACAAGCAGGCGTGTCGCCGCCGCGGCGGCCCTCACAAGCAGGCGTGTCGCCGCCGCGGCGGCCCTCACAAGCAGGCGTGTCGCCACCGCGGCGGGCCCTCACAAGAGGGGCGGAAACGCCGAGGCGAGTCAAACATCAGCCGCGCGCCGTGGCGAGGGCGGCCGGTTGATTGACCAGGCGTCACTCGACAGCCCTAGCAACGGCACAACACGGGCCGGCGGCGGGCGCGGGGGCGCTGCGTGCCGTGCCGCGCCACCCCCGCCGCCGCCGCCGTAACAACACGCCCGGCGCCCGGGGGGAGGGGGGGGGGGGGCGGGGGGGAGGGCTGCCTAGGCCAGGGGCGCCGGGCTGAGGTCACGACCGGCCGCAAGCCGCGGCCCGGAGGTCAGGCACCCTCTACACGGCACGTGCCGGCGGGCTTACGGTGGCGCAGTGCGATAACCGTGCCCTCCCAGGTGACTTATTACGGGCAAATTGAGGCGCATCAAACAGCCCCCGTCACCGGCTGGTGGCGCCGGACCACTGGGCTCGTAACGGTCGCCCAGTCTATGCATGCCAAGATATCCGGCGCGGTAAGGACTGCGGCGTGGAGGAGTCGACCGCCAGCACGCCCGCAGGATCTTGAGCTACACCACCACCGGCGCACAACTGCTTGTCCGGCGGCAGCCGGCTTGTAACACGATCGTAACATGGCGGCCAATTACTCTACATTGAGCTGCAGGGACGTCAGCAGAAGCGATTGCGTCACATTCATGAACGTCGCACGGTATTGCCGCGAGCGAACGCAGGTCACGAGCCCCTGGCGCCACGGCTGGTCTCCGCGGTCCGCGGCGCTGGGGACGGGCCGGACGGGAGCGCCGGGCCGGACGGGAGCGCCAGGGCCGCCGGGACCACCGGGACCGCCGGGGGCACCGGAGGCGCCAGGCCGCCGACCGGTCGCCGGACGGCCTCTTACCTGACCCAGCTCCTCGGTAATGTTGAGCGCCCGACACTCGGTCCGCTTGTTGGTGGTGCCGTCGTACAGCTCCAGGTCGTTATGGATGTGATACACCTGCATGAGCTTGATGATCTCGAGCGTGACGTACAGCGAGACGGGTATCATCACCTGGCGACGCGCACGCGCAAACCGTCACATGGGCGTCACGGCCATCACTCGCACACCGGACGTCGAAGGTCATCACGCATTAACAAATGGGTAAAGGAATAATCACCTGCACGTGGGTGGAAACCTCATGTTTGCGTTGGTTGGCTGTCTGCCCGAAAATGCCAGCACGCACGTCATGCGTGTATACATAAACGCCACAATTACCACCAATTCTCCAAAGCAACATTAAGCATCATCGTCACGCCCAAACACACATCATTACTACTAAAGGCTATGCTCAGCACGGACGACTCACAGCGTGACCCGGCCGTGACCTCGTGCGTGCAGGGGGGGGGGGGGCGTGGTATAAGAGACGGTCAATCCAACAGGCCGGCCCTGAGGCCATTCAGGTCTTGCCGGCGCATTACCACGGACAATGGTGAGTGCAGGGCGCCCAGCGGCGTCGCCACGGGTAATCAATGAAGCGCAGTCGCAACAGGCAAAGCCCGACACTTTCGGCGCCATTGTGCGCTATTGGTTGCACGGCGGCGCGAGCCGTAACATCGCCGGCGACTTATTGCCAGATCATCAACACCTGTGGCAAAGTACCTGCCAGAGCGTCGTAACAGGCCGGGCGGTCTCTGTTCGACCCCGCATGGGGCGGCGGCGACGGAGGCCGCACGCAGCACGGCTGGCGCGGCGCGACGCGCCAGCCGTACCCGCGCCGTGCAACGCTGGCGTATTGACTCGGCCACATTCAAGGCTGTCCAGCCATGAAAGAAACACGCGGCGCCATCAATGTTGCAGGACTTGGCGACGCCGCGATCGCCGGCTGCGCCCCACGCATCAATTGCACCGTCAATAATGCACGGTTTGCTGAGCACTACTCGAAGACCTACCACTGCCCGGTGGACATTGACCGCCTCAAACGGTCATTCTACCGCATATTTCACTGCTCGCGGACCGTTAGCTGGGCCCAGTGCCATCCAGAACAGTGCCACGCCCATGATGACATGAGTGGGGCCTCACGAGGGACGGCACACTGCCTTGCCGAGTCCGGTGTCACCGTCTTCCAGACAGCAGTAACTGGCCAGGCAGAAGCCCGGCATGACACCAGGCACGACTCACAGCGAGGTATCACGTGCATCAGGGCCCAACTTAAAGGCGTGCATTAAACGGAGCACCACTGTGTTGTCAGAGCTCTGCGCTACAGAGTGCAGCATCATAAACCCAGGCCGATAAGGTACACGCCGCTGCCTCTTTCCTGGCGCGCGTGATCGCCGGGGGACGGCTCCGTCCGGCTCGGCGCCCGCGAGCCCCTGGCAGCGGTGGACGGAAGTGTTCCGGGACGGGGCCGCCGCGTCCGAGAGTGCGGCGCCGGACGCCGACAGCTGATCGCGAGCGGCTGCGTTACTCCGCAGATCTACGTCACCGTTTAGACTTCGCCACAAGACTTCGCCACAAAGCCTCTCGACGGCCCCAAAACACTTAGCATTCTTCAGCAGCGCAAGGCAGGCATCTGCGCTGCCGGTGCGCACAGCTGGGGGCACGGCATGCAGGACCTATTTGTTCAACGTTTGATGACACAGAGCGCGATGCGCCGCCTCCCACACGCACCTGCAGGATGATAACGAAGGTCCAGAAGGTGATGAACCCTTCGAGCGGCGGGTTGAGCGAGTTGTACGAGTACGGGAAGAAGGGCACCGTGTCGGCGAAGCCGGCCAGCCAGAGGCCCGAGCCGGTAGCGCCCGTGAAGCAGAGCAGCAGCAGGATGATGACGCAGTAGATCACCTCCATGTTCATCTGCCGCTCCAGCTTGGAGCGCTTGTAGCGAGGACCACCGTTGTTGAGCAGCGCCTTCGTCTCGTGTCCTGCGCAGAGGGGAGGGGTGCCCGAAGGTCAACGGTATCAGTCAGTAGTGTTGGTCAACTGTGTCGGTCGGCGGTATCGGTGAGCGGCGTAAATCAGCGGTGTCCGTCAGCGATGTCCGTCAGCGATGTCCGTCAGCGGTGTCGGTCAGCGGTGTCCATCAACGATGTCCATCAGCGGTGTCAGTCGGCGGCGTCGGTCAGTGATGCTCCTCAGCGGTGTCGGTCAGCGGTGTCCGTCAGCGGTGTCCGTCAGCGATGTCCGTCAGCGATGTCCGTCAGCGGTGTCCATCAACGATGTCCATCAGCGGTGTCAGTCAGCGGCGTCGGTCAGTGATGCTTCTCAGCGGTGTCGGTCAGCGGTGTTCGTCAGCGGTGTCCGTCAGCGATGCCGGTCAGCGGTGTCCGTCAGCGGTATCAGTCAGCGGCGTCCGTCAGTGGCACTCATCAGCGGTGTCGGTCAGCGGTGTCGGTTACCGGTATCGGTCAGCGGTGCCGGTCAGCGGTGCCGGTCACCGGTATCGGTCAACGGTGTCGGTCGGCGGTGTCCGTCAGCGGTGTCCGTCAGCAATGCCGGTCAGCGGTGTCCGTCAGCGGTGTCAGTCAGCGGCGTCCGTCAGTGATACTCATCAGCGGTGTCGGTCGGCGGTGTCGGTTACCGGTATCGGTCAGCGGTGTCGGTCAGCGGTGTCGGTCAGCAGTGCCGGTCAACAGTGTCGGTCAGACGCGTCGGACAGGAGTACATGGTAACGGCATGAGCAGAGGCGCAGCGAGCAAAGCAGCAAGCAACAACACACAAATGGGCCAGAACAAAATCCGATAACTACGTCCTGAAAGCTCTCCCCTGAAACGTTGAAGAGACGCCATTTTATTCCACGGATATATGAATCTACAGAGCTTAGATTATCCGACGCCAATAAATTAAACAGGTGGTCAAAGCTCCTGAACAGCAAACTGCACGTGCGTCTCAAATAACGGCCTTCTTCAGACATTCGCCAGCTTGACCTTTGGATCAGCTCGTCTGCAAAGCTCCCGCCGATAACCGAACCACCGCACCTCTCCCTCAAGGTCAGGCGCGCCAGTTTACATCGGCTTAGCAAGCGAAGACTTTGTCGTACGCGGAACGTCAGTCACGGACATCCCCACATGCAGGGCTAATCCCCAAAACACTGAACTGTGTAAGACGATTTTATAGTAGCTGCTGAGACAGCAATTGAGACACAGACCAAGCGACCGCTAGACATGCAGCGTGTGTGCTCAGCATGCCTGTGCGCGCCGCTCTCGGCGCCGCCACTGCCGTCACGGGACGGCCACTCCGCTCCGAAGCTGTGGACGACCGGCAGCAGCCTCCACCCCGCGTCAAACAGAGCCAGCGACCGGCAGCGGCGACCCGGCCGGCGGTGAAGCGCCGCCCCCCCCCCCCTCCCCCTCCCGCTTCCAGGGTCTGTGCTGCCTCGATTGCTCTCAGCCGCGCCGCTCCGCCCGCCCGCCCGGTCCCATCTCGGCGGCCGCCAATCGGCGCGAGACCCTGCCGAACCCATCGACCTACCGCACGCCGCAAGGCCGCCAGGCGTCCCGGCCCCTGTGCGTCAAGTGCGCGGCCATCATCGACCCCCGCCGGCGGCAGAGCCCGCCGCTGCGGCGCGTGGGACGCGGCCCGTTGCCGCCGACCGATACCGCGCGCGGCAACGGACGCACCCGCCACGTCTCGTTAAAAATGCCCGGCCCGACGGCATCCAGCCGGGCGAGCGCGATTTCGGGTAACGATATATCGACGCGCGGACGAGGCTCCGGCGCGCGCGGCACGGGCCTCGGCTCGGCGGGAGGCCAGGGCCGACCTGTCAGCACGACGGAGGAGCCAGCGCGCACAAGACCTCGAATTCGCCCGTACGCGCACGGGAGAGCTTCAGTTGACTCTCAGCACACAGCGCCAGGGGACACCCTCGCCAGACAGTCGCCGCCTCCGCGCTGCGGCCGCGCGCACCTGCGTACACCACGATGCCCTCCACGTAGTCGGTGTTCTTGAGCACGCCCTCGCGCAGCACCAGGTTCTCGCTGGTGACGGGCACGCGCTCCTGACTGCTCTGGTGGATCACGCTGCCGAAGAACCGGTATAGCTTGGTCGTCGGCGGGTTGCACTCCACCGTTCCGAAAAACTTGCTGGCGTGAAACGTCTCGTGCTGTGGAAAAGGCACAGGTTCAGAGGGCATTCGCCATTGAAGTTCTGACATAGCGAGGTCATCCAACACATTAAACTGCTACTGGTGGGGAAATCTTATAACAAACCTTTAAATCTTTAATATTATTATACATCTTTACAGTGAGTAAATCAGGACAAATAACGTGCAGCGCTGTGCCAACATCCCTCGCCCCAAACTCGGTACGTCTGTGATAGCGTGAGCACAGCACAGCAACCAGTTACTCCGAGAGCTCGGAGCCAAATCCGACTGGTAATCTGGTCGGAGTGGCGCACGGTCGCCGCGCCCGATAATCGTCGGGCACGCGGCGCTCTATCGGCCGGGGCAGAGTCCGAGCCCGGCTGAGCAGCCTGGCTGGCGCCGGCTGGGGCGTGACCCCTCTGAGCACGGTCAGCTCCGCACGGACTCGCAGCGCGCGGGGCACGTCAGCGGGGCGTGACCGCTCTGACCGCGGTTAACTGCGTGCGCACCCGCGGCGCGCGGGGCACGCCAGCGCGGCGCAACCCCTCTGACCGCGGTTAGCTCCGCACGGACCCGCGGCGCGCGGGGCACGTCAACGGGGCGTGACCCCCCTGACCATGGTTAGCTCCGCACGGACCCGCGGCGGCGCGGGGCACGTCAGCGGGGCGTGACCCCTCTGACCGCGGTTAGCTCCGCACGGACTCGCGGCGCGCGGGGCACGCCAGCGGGGCGTGACCCCTCTGACCGCGGTTAGCTCCGCGCGGACCCGCGGCGCGGGGCGCGTCAGCGGGGCGTGACCCCTCTGACCGCGGTTACTCGCGGCGCACGGGGCACGCCGGCCGGGGTGACACGCACGGCGGGACGGCCAGCAGGCTGTAGCTGTCACTGTAAGTTAAGGGGAGTGTTCCACATTTGCATGGGGCTTTAAACTGAACTTACCATCTTGAAATCATTCGGTGCAGTTCATAGCCCTACCCTGCCTATAGCCTTCTAGTTTCTGAGCTGCACGCCCGCGAGGATGGGCAGACTTTTTTGGGAAGACTAGTATTTCAATGTCACCAAAGCATCCATGCCTAACTGACGTCGATCAAATCCTGCCATTCCATTTACCATGCAGCAAACGAGGCCAAGAAAAACATGATTATCTGGCGTTCTTGAGCACGGTTTCTAGATATTTTCCAGTGGAAGGTACGATAATGTAATTAAATAACGACGCACTGAAGGGCATATTTACCACACAGCGGCATTGTGTCGTCTAAAGCGGTCTTTTCTACTTAAAAACCTACCAAAAGTAATAAGTGAGCGTATTTCATCATATCTGATGCCTGCTGCAAGATGTTCAAATGCGGAATATTCCCTTTCAGGCTCGCCATAGCTAGGATCCTGGCCAGATGCGGCTCAGGCCGCTGGATATTCGGGAAGTTGTGGGTTCGATAGCGGTTAGCAATAACATTGGAATAAATCGCGCCAGCCAGGCGAAACGTCGCCAGGAATGAGGCATGGATACAACAAGCACAAAGGGGCATCGGCATGACTACATTCGGCCACCATCGATGTTGATGATTTGGGTTTTAGAGCGCCATTAACAGCTTGGTTATTCGACGCCCATGTCATCATTACCAGCAATCGAAACAAGCCAAACGACGAACAAGGATAACATCATCTTCACCAGTCATCCTGGGAAGGTGAGGGGGAAAACAAATTGTTGTGTGTGCGTGTGTCTACGCGTGTGCGTTGCATGCTCAGCTACAGTGTTATGGCAATGTCTCCAGCTTCGCCGAACGAAGGGCCTTCACACCCCCTGAAGCTATTTTGTAACTTCCAAACCACTAACAGAAAAGTGGTGAACTTTTCGACAACCGAGTTTCCTTCATGTCCACGAGTTTTGTGACCATTTATAAAGCTTATCGTTCATAAGTCCAGAAGAATAGACTCTTTTTCGCGATCAGCATGCCGCGATCGTACAAAACGCAACACTCAGATATCACCCAAGGTCATGCTGAGTACAGGGCGCCAATAAAATAAATACGTACAGGGTGAATTTTTAGCCATTGGAAAACCTGATTTGGCTTATCTCACGACACATCATCCGTCAGTTGTTGCAATCCGACACACGCTGTCCGGTGTCGTTCGTCTCACTGCACACGCGCACTTCTTCACCTACTGCGGCGGACCCATGTACACGAGGCTTGATCCGTGTGTGACATAACGTGACATATCGCAAGTCATACCCACTGATGACTTGATGGATGTGCATGTGATTTGCTGCCTGGGGAACGAGTGCACCAAGGGCAACACAAAAATGCTGTCGTCTGTCCCGGCACACATAGTCTGGAAAACAGATAGGGATCCAGCAACCTTGACCAGCTGGTCGGCTTGACACATCAAAGGTCACACAAGTTCACTGAACTAATCTGACGTCGTCTTTAGCTCGGTCAACCATGTCGCTTTCCGCTAGGCTTCAGCACGTTCAATTTCAAAGTGACTGGAGAACGGAAGGTGGGGCGGGGGGGAGACCTCTTTGTTTGGCGACAGCAAGGAAAACGGGCGTCAGCAAAATGTTCATAACTTTTCCGCTCCCTTCTCTAAGCCAACCACAGAGCCTTCCCTGACCAATGTGTAACATCACGTACTGGGTGCCAATAATCTAGATTACCTCTCAACCATACCATTGCAAATTCCACCCAAACTTAGCAGCCCCTGCTACACGAATACATCCCGACGTGGGACGGAAGGTTTGTGGAAGTAAGCATATTTCCCGAAAGCACATGCCAGACAAAAACAGTTACCCATGCTCACCCACGCTTTTCTATGCCTCATTTTGTCATTAGATTTGGATAAAGTCATGATTGGGAATTAATACAGCTTAAAACGCACAGATGGATAGAAAACAGCAGACCCTGTCACCATGATCTGACATAGGAACGCCAGACGACCCCTGATGCGTCACATGAGCGCAGAGAGCATGTGCAGCTGTCTGCGCACGGCTACAACAGTGCTGCATTCGCCGGTAAAGAAGTCAAACCACACCTGAGCCACGGTCAAGCAATTGCTTGTCCGCAATTTAACGGAGTGTTGCATCAATATGAAGGACAAGGTGGTAACCAGCATGCCAAAGGTTTCACATATGACGTCGCAAAGACCCACGAAGAGATTTGTCACATTTTCTTTTTCGCGACGTTTCGGGCCTGCACTTGTTCATGTAGGGCTGAAAGTGAAACATGCAAAAACAAAAGATAAAATAGAACACTAAGCTAGTCACAACTGACGATAAAGCAGAATAAAACGAAATCGCTCGATGCAACCAATCTGACTCTGGACACACGGACCAGACTCTAAAGGAGCATTTGATATTTGAGTACGAGCATAACAAAGATGCGTGTGTTATCAGTGAGACGCCTTCTGCGTACGGGACAAGCGGGGTGCCGACAGACGCGGTCGTAATCGTCATGTGGATGATATGTCATCGAACAAGGGTAGAGCCCCTCGTCTTTGGGAGCCGATAGGACTTCGAATCCATTTGACATCCTCTTTTGATGGGTTTAGCAGGCGGAGGAGCAGGAACAGACGAAGGGGCAGGGGCAGACGGAGGAACAGGCAGAAGAGCAGGGACTGACCAGGGAGCAAAAGTAGACGGAGAAGGAGCAGGCGGAACATGAGCAGGCAGAGGAGCGGTTACGTTTAGCAACCGCGCACGCGTTTACGGAGGACATCACTAGAATACTGGCCGGTTGTAGGCCTGTCAATTCCTGCCGGTCTGAATGGAAGAAGCGAATGAAGTCAGGGAATCAAGTCTGATGACTGTGATAAAAGAAGTGGAAACATGCAAACCCTTTGGGTACAATATGGTTATTTTAAGCTGAGCAATGCGCTTATGCGGTTTTCACAGCCCGATCCGTTTTGGGAAAGGGCACGCCAAATGTCTTTGAGGCCACCTTTGGAAAAGATGACATCCGCTGCAGATTTGCAGGTGCGCAATAGTTCGTCTACAATGCACTGCTCGTTTCACGTCTCTACCTGCTCTGGTTGCCTGCAGCTGCCAAAGTCCTTAAAAACGTTATAAAGGCATGCCTGTGGTGTGAAGACAACTGCAGGGACCCTGACCGGGCGTGACCTGGCCTCGCCGCTGGCGCCTGACCTTGCCCTCGAGGCCGCGCACGACGCGCCGCTGCTTGAGGTTGGTCTCGCCGTCCAGGTTGCACGTGTCGATGTAGCAGACGTCCTGGCTGTCGGAGCAGTGCAGTAGCAGCAGGTCGGCCGGGATGAGCTCGTCGCAGGAGAGGTGCACCATGTCACCCACGCGCACCTCTCGCCACAGCCGCTGCACGTAGTGGCCGCTGTCCCTGCGGGCAGAGAGCAGCGTCAGTGGCTGGCGTCGGCTGGGGTCGCACCGCCCCGAGTCGGCGGCGCAGCTCCCGACTGGCGGTCACTCGTCCGCTGCAACACGAGCGGGTACGGTTACAGCCTTGTCAGCAGGGGTGGCGACTCGCCGGCGGTACGGTCACAGCCTCGTCAGCAGGGGCGGGCGGCTCGCAGGTATGGTCACAGCCTCGTCAGCAGGGGCGGGCGGCTCGCAGGTATGGTCACAGCCTCGTCAGCAGGGGCGGGCGGCTCGCAGGTATGGTCACAGCCTCGTCAGCAGGGGCGGGCGGCTCGCAGATATGGTCACAGCCTCGTCAGCAGGGGCGGGCGGCCCGCCGGCGGTATGGTCACAGCCTCGTCAGCAGGGGTGGGCGGCTCGCTGGCGGCACGGTCACAGCCTCGTCAGCACAGACGGGCGACTCGCCGGCGGTACGGTCACAGCCTCGTCAGCAGGGGCGGGCGGCTCGCGGGTATGGTCACAGCCTCGTCAGCAGGGGCGGGCGGCTCGCAGGTATGGTCAAGCCTCGTCAGCAGGGGCGGGCGGCCGCAGGTATGGTCACAGCCGCCTCGTCAGCAGGGGCGGGCGGCTCGCAGGTATGGTCACAGCCTCGTCAGCAGGGGCGGGCGACTCGCCGGCGGTACGGTCACAGCCTCGTCAGCAGGGGCGGGCGGCTCCCGGGTATGGTCACAGCATCGTCAGCAGGGGCGGGCGGCTCGCGGGTATGGTCACAGCCTCGTCAGCAGGGGCGGGCGGCACGCAGGTATGGTCACAGCCTCGTCAGCAGGGGCGGGCGGCTCGCAGGTATGGTCAAAGCCTCGTCAGCAGGGGCGGGCGGCTCGCAGGTATGGTCAAAGCCTCGTAAGCAGGGGCGGGCGGCTCGCAGGTATGGTCACAGCCTCGTCAGCAGGGGCGGGCGGCTCGCAGGTATGGTCACAGCCTCGTCAGCAGGGGCGGGCGGCTCGCAGGTATGGTCACAGCCTCGTCAGCAGGGGGGCGGGCGGCTCGCAGGTATGGTCACAGCCTCGTCAGCAGGGGCGGGCGGCTCGCAGGTATGGTCACAGCCTCGTCAGCAGGGGCGGGCGGCTCGCAGGTATGGTCACAGCCTCGTCAGCAGGGGCGGGCGGCTCGCAGGTATGGTCAAAGCCTCGTCAGCAGGGGCGGGCGGCTCGCAGATATGGTCACAGCCTCGTCAGCAGGGGCGGGCGGCTCGCAGGTATGGTCACAGCCTCGTCAGCAGGGGCGGGCGGCTCGCAGGTATGGTCAAAGCCTCGTCAGCAGGGGCGGGCGGCTCGCGGGTATGGTCAAAGCCTCGTCAGCAGGGGCGGGCGGCTCGCAGGTATGGTCACAGCCTCGTCAGCAGGGGCGGGCGGCTCGCAGGTATGGTCAAAGCCTCGTCAGCAGGGGCGGGCGGCTCGCGGGTATGGTCACAGCCTCGTCGGGACGGGTCGCCGGCGGCCGCGCGGCCGGGCACCCGCTGTACTGTGATCGGGTCGAGTCCCAGTCTGCCCAGCCCGCTGGTCATCACGCCACAGTAGCGGCCCTCTTGCCGATGTATCGGACAACCGGGTCTCGAGGTAAACGCAATGGGGACGTTGCTGGGACAGATTGCCACGATTTCGACCAGCGCGGCTGCTCCCGTGGTCACAACGGCTGCCGCCAAACGATCAACAGCGAGCATTTCACGAGAAATGTGCTTCACAGGCTCTGGCCCGTGGCAGACAAGCATCACGCGGCACGCTATTCACAAAAGGGCCCACGCGACAGAGCTGTGTAAAAAGGAAAATCCTCGTGAGGTTTTCGTCATGGACGAAAAGGATTCGCGGATATGCATTGCGATATTGAACTCTGCAGACATGTCACATAAAAGAAGTTTATTTAACGAAGGTTTCAGGTCGCTCGACTGTCGAGGACGCTTGCCCCCAAATTAGGCTAAGCGTGTCCGAGTTCGCCAACAATAAATGACCTTTCACCACAAAGACGCTGCAGCGGCGTGCGTCAGCAACAACCTTCTCACGAACGAGCCTGACGCTGGCACGAACCATACCCGGCTTCTCAGGATCCTCCTGATGAATATCTACATCTGCCGGCCAGCGAGGTCAGCGCCGTGTCGCCCTGCCGGCGCCGACCACGGGCGCGGGCGCCCCGGACGCGGCGCGCCCGCGGTGACGGCAGTCGTCACCGGTGCAGCCGTCTCCACCACAGTCCGGGGTCACGGCTGACTCACGGGCGTGACGTCAGCGTGGGGTCGGGCCGGCCCAGGCGCTCCGCCCCAGCGCGGCGTGAGACGTACACAGGGCGGCCCTGGCCGGGCGGCAGACGAGACACGCGCAGGCCCAACATCGGCCGCCTCGTGCCGGGTCCGAAGGCGTACCTGCTACTCACGTTGGGCAACTGGACTGTGGGAGCACGGTAAGGGGTGATCGCTGTGTTTTGACGGAGGTCAGGACGTTGGACGGACAGGCCCTGTACCGGCGCTCCCACTGAGGCCAACAGGACGCTGGGCGGAAAGGCCCTGTAGCGGCGCTCCCACTGAGGCCGACAGGACGCTGGGCGGACAGGCCCTGTAGCGGCGCTCCCACTGAGGCCGACAGGACGCTGGGCGGACAGGCCCTGTAGCAGCGCTCCTACTGAGGCCGACAGGACGCTGAGCGGACAGGCCCTGTAGCGGCGCTCCCACTGAGGCCGACAGGACGTTGAGCGGACAGGCCCTGTAGCGGCGCTCCCACTGAGGCCGACAGGACGCTGGGCGGACAGGCCCTGTAGCGGCGCTCTCACTGAGGCCGACAGGACGCTGGGCGGACAGGCCCTGTAGCGGCGCTCCCACTGAGGCCGACCGTCACGGACGGCGCACTCTATCAGTTGGACACGGGATTCGCAACAAGAGGCCATGCGGTGGCAGAAAGAGGCACAGAATGTACTCGTCACTAATTAAAAAAAATTCTCAGTCAAAGCCGTCCGCAGGGTGACGGCTCCGCAAACGTCCACGTGATTGTCCGAGCGATCGATGACCTGCGGACTACGGAGGATGGCACCGTTTCGCTTGTGCTTGAACCGATCGATCTGCGTCATGCATTATCGACGCATACATCCCAGCCATGTTCAGCGCGTCAGCGCAAGCCGTATGCCTAAGATATGCATAGACTATTCAGGCATTCAAGCCAGAAAGCCGCAGCACCACGGACTTTGCCCAGTCTTCAGTCGACGTCATGACAAAGGGGAATTGCCCATCGACCAGCAATCGGAATGGCAAGCATATGTCCAGACGGCTCCTCGATGCCATCAAGCCGCACAGCATGGGAGCGCAGGACGGCAAACCGCATTTGTGGCCATTTCCGCCGCAGTGAGCGTGACAGGGTCCACACAATGCGACGTCTCCTGGAACATTACGGACATAACAACAGCCTTTTAACGATGGGCGGTGCGCCATTGTGGGACCTTACAAAATCGCTTGGAAGTCATGAGATCGATATCGTTAGCCAGGCCAGCTATGAACACAGGCAAGACGCCTAATTTCATTTCAAACAATCAAGGCATCCACCTCTAACCATCGCACTGGCGATTCGCAACGTTTTGTTGTGCTTCTTTACTCTTTATTGTCACGCGGGAGCCGTGTCGTTCTCTAAAACTACCCAACCCAACAATATATATATATATATATATATATATATATATATATATATATATATATATGTGAAATATGTCCCGACCAAATGCTCAATGGCAAGCGTGGCCAAAACCTAACAAGAAGACTGCAGAGTCACCTCATCCCGCAGCCCGCCGGCAGCAGACCTGGACGCCCCTCCCCTCTCTCGTACCCGGTAGAAAGCGACCGCGGCGGTGCCGGCGGTCACGGTCTGACCGGCGGCGCCATGACGTCAGCCACTCACAGGTGCGACACACAGCGCGGCAAGACGCGTGGCAGGCGCCGGCGCGCCCGCTGTGACGTCGCGGGTTCGCGGGAACGGCGTCGGCGAATCGGCGGCCACCCGGCCGTCTTGGGACACGGCGCCAGGCAGCGGCGAGCCGGCAAAACAGGGGCGGCGCGGCTCGGGGACTCCCGGGAGAGCTGGGCCGGCCGGCCGCTCACGTGACCCGCACGTCGGCCAGCGCCAGATGTGTTACGGCGCCGACGACTGATGCCCGCCGCTCGGGAACGGCCCGCTGGGAGACTCTCACTTGCGCGGCTGCTGACGAAGCAGGCCGCGGCACCCACGGCTGCTGGCGAAGCAGGCCGCGGCACCGGCGGATGCTGGCGAAGCAGGCAGCGGCACCCGCGGCTGCTGGCGAAGCAGGCTGCGGCACCCGCGGATGCTGGCGAAGTAGGCCGCGGCACCCGCGGTTACTGACGAAGCAGGCCGCATCACCCGCGGCTGTTGGCGGAGCAGGCCGCATCACCCGCGGCTGCTGGCGAAGCAGGCCGCTGCACCCGCGGTTACTGGCGAAGCAGGTCGCATCACCCGCGGCTGCTGGCGAAGCAGGCCGCGGCACCCGCGGTTGCTGACGAAGCAGGCCGCATCACTCGCGGTTGCTGGCGAAGCAGGCCGCATCACCCGCGCCTGCTGGCGAAGCAGGCCGCATCACCCGCGGTTGCTGGCCAAGCAGGCCGCATCACCCGCGGCTGCTGGCGAAGCAGGCCGCGGCACTGCGAATCGAACCTCCTGCCGCGTGACGTATCGGTGGCCAGATGAGTTCTGCCCCATGGACTTAAGTGATGCAAGGGCTTGTGTACAAAGCCGGCCGCGACATAGAATGACGTTGCATGACTTGATTAAGACTCTGCAACCAGGCGGCTTTCAGTTCGTTGCCTGTGCTCCTGATCCGAAAACCCTACATGGGCGGATCAGCCCGATCAATGATTTTGCACGCAGTCTTTAGCCTGAGAGGACCGCGGAGGTCTTTGTGCGCTGCACAACGCTGCGGCATGCTTGAAAGGTTGACGCTTTTTAACCGGTACCAGTTGACCTTTCCATGCCACTCAGGCCGAACAGTGCAACCGCGCTGGGACCCGTTCTCCGCTGCCGCCGCGTTCCTGGGAAAACACGACCCGTGCCAGATTCAACAAATAAGTGCCTGCAGCCATACGATCCAATGTTTGCTCATCGCTCTTTGGGGACGGTAATTCAAGATTCCTTTCACAAGAGCGCCAAGGCTCATCTGCGCAACGCCGTTTGACGACCAGCGCGGCAGGCGGCGCCTTGGTGCACACGGGCCCGCCGCGCAGCTCACTCCGAGCTCGGTGACTCAGAGCCAGCCGGGTTCAGCTGCACTTCACAGTGCAAATATCGGCGGCCGCATACGGAAGAGTGACGTCACTGCAGCCGCCTGTCGGTGCCCGGACACCCCGATACTTCAGGCGCCCAGGGAGGGCAGGCGGCTGTGCGAGGGCGGGTTGGAGATGGCAAGGCCGGCGTGAGGACGGCACGAGGGTGGGGCGGGGATCGCACGAGACCGGCGTGAGGACAGCGTACGGCAGCGGGTCATCCTCCCAGTGCAAGGTTCATGGAAGTTCCGCAAGCAGCGCTGTCCTTCCGCCAAGCGGAGCATCCGCCCGAGCACCACTTCCCGTGCCGACGGCACGTCGGCGGCGGCTGTGGCCGCGGCCGAGTGCAGCTGCGCCGAGGTGCGCGCCGCCGCACAGGTGGTCGGCACAGTTGGCCAACGGCCAGCCGGGCCCGGTCGAGCCGCCTGGCAGCCCAGGCCAAACAAATCCCGGCCGCCCGGCACGCCGCTAACCAGCCGCGGCTCAACCGCTTAACCGGTGGAGGCTCCGCACGCCGACCTGCAGCCATGGCGCCGACGGAGCCGAGCGGCGCCGGCGCCGGCGCCGCGGCCGCCAGAGGCCCGGTGAAATCAGCACACGCCGGGCGTATCGCATGAGTATGACTGGCTTGGAGGACGGCGTGCAGCAATGAATAAGGATCCGTCTTGGGTGGGGTCACGTGATTAAAATTCAAAGTGGATGCATGCGTCTTTGCACAAAGAGAAGTGGACACGTCGTCCTAGCCGCCATGACGCAGATGATCCTGAATATCCCGTTCAGAGCTGGTGGCCGCCGCTGCTTCAATGCCACGGCAGGGATGTGGACAGTCACAAAATGTGGGTCGGGTTGCAGCAAAATGGCGTCAGACTAACCACCGCCGTACAGTACCGGGCCACCACCGCGCGATACCAAACCACTGCCGCCCGGCACCAGACCACCGCCGCGCGGTTCAAAACCACTGTCGCCCGCTGCCAGACCGCGTACCAGCGAGCCGGTCTCAGCCACAGTACAGATGGGCCCGCCGTCCGTCATGCCAGAGAACAGGTTGCAAACCCGCATGATACGGGCCGCGCGACAGCTCGTCTTTTCATACAACATGTCAAGGCGCCTGGACAGGGCCACAACATTCACCGCTAAGCCGACAGGTGACATTACGGCGCTGGAACCGACGCTCTTATCGACAAACATAAAACATCACCCAGGAAAGGAAAGCATGGAATCATGAGATAAAATGACACGTCTAGGAAAAAAAACACTCCCCTCGTTCGCACCAAATATCGTTAACTTTGCATCGCTGATCAAAAATAAACAGCCGCTGAAAGCTTGCAAAGGGGGAGTGCACTCCGAATGCGACCCGCCATCGCAACTATGTTAAAAGTCGGCAGCGGAAAATGGCTGCGCGACCTCAAGAAAGGTCAGACCTCTGAAAGGCGACCTCTGCGCGGTCACCTGTTCTCTCGCCACTCGTCGGTGAAGTGTGTACAACGCCCATTCAGAAGCCAGACGGCTGGCGGGTGGCCAGAGCGGCGGCGGAGGCTGGGTTTCACGCGTCAGTAGGCGAGCACGTGCGACCCCCCGCAGGAGAGAGAGGGTCAGCGACCGGGCCGTCCTGACGGCTCTGACTGGCCGTCCGACTGGTCGCGCCGCCCGCAGGCAGCCGACAGAGGCACACGTCAGCGCCGCCATGCGAGAGGGCCTCCCAACGCCACGCGCCAGCCGGGAGCAGACGCACCCCTGCCTCGTGGACCGTGTATAGTACCTACAGCTCCCAGCAGCTGCTGCCTGCAGCACCACAGCACGTACTGGCCGGCCACGACTCGGTACGCAGAACAAGCACACGCCACGGCCGCCATTGGTGGGAATGGGTGGGACCATTCCCGGGTGGGATTTCCTCGGCCGATTCATCGCTGGCGGCGTTCTCGGCGGCTCGGCGCTCGCGCACCACCGCGTTCATCGGGCGCCCCGTGGCCACAACACACCGGCTAACCGCGCGCCGTCCTGGCAGGCGACGACGCTGTGGATCGCGCACGGAGCCGGGCCCGAGGTGACCTCGAACTTTGGTTCCGGCGTGCGCTGACGGATGGCGGCCGGCGCGGGCCGTCACACGCCCGTTTACATCACAACGGGGCACCAGACGTCGGCCGGAGCTTGGCGGCTGGCTCCGGCTCGTCCTGTTGGCGGCGTGGGCTTGCACCACGCCATGACGCTGCGTCAGAACGGCGTCGAAGAATTAGTCTCTATAACTAACACCCGCGCCTCAAGAAATCCTTGGAGGCGTGATGTCTTTCAACATTTACGAGCGCAATTGCTCCCAACAAGATTATGTCGGCAGCTAATCCTTCCTGCACGGCCCCACGCTGGGCCCGCTCCCGTACCGACCCCTCCTCTCGCGCTAAGTGTGCTTCAGTGTTCCTCAGCACCGGTGTGCGAAGCCCGAGGCAGGGCGCACCGAGCCGGTTGAGCCCCATGGAGAGCAGTCGCAGGCTCAGAGCGGGCCCCGTCAGCATTCACGGCAGGCAAACACAGACGAGACATTCTCATGTATGTTATCCTTATCGTAACTTCCGTAACTTCATGCTTTAGACCCCGCTGGTGACACACGAAACCCCTCTGCAACATTTTTCAAAGTCACCGACATTCATTTTGCGAAATCGGCTCCCACCCCAACGTTTGGCATAACGGGCTAGACGCCACAAGCCCGGCAGCACCTATCCGCAGTGTTGCGGTTAGCCCAGTTCACATCCCCTGCGCGAGTGGCAAAGCTCGCGCAGCTGTACTAAGGACACAGTCGACCGAGATTGCAGTCAAGCGGGCCACGTGAAGGTCCGCATGATCTGCGCGCTTGGCACCAGCCGCATGTTTCAAGGCCATAGCCGGCTCACAGAAGCACACCTGTTCGGGAGTGAGAGTTGCGACCGGGGCGAATGGCACTGTCGTGTGCTGAAATCCGAACACAAACACCTGCGTGGCGAGAGCACCTGCCACACGGCCAGGCCGACTGCCAGCAAATGCTACCCCTTCGCTCCCCCGTCAGCGCTAAAGAGCTGCGTGCCACACAGCACCCCTCCACCCCACGCGAGGTATTCAGGGTCAGAGCCACGGCAAGACGCAGGGGGAGGAAATGGCCAGTCGGCCCCGCCACACGAACGCGGACGGCGGCGGCCAAGCCGTGCCACTGTTACCGCGCCGCTCTGGCAGCCGGCTGGTGCCCAATCAGCGAAACGTGCCCAGCAGATCCCACGAGGTGCCGGTACAGACGGCATGGCGACACAACAGATGGCTGGTAATTGTGCTGGCTGTTCGCCCACAGCGTTTTATTAACTGCACACCATTTCGGGCGCGAACAAGTCCATCAGCTGCTGGGTAGGCCTTACCCCTACCATGTCAGACCTTACCCCTACCAAGTCAGACCTTACCCCTTCCATGCCAGACCACACCGCTACCATGTGAGATCTTATCCCTTCCATGTGAGACCTTACCCCTTCCATGTAAGACCTTACCCCCTGCACGCATATCTCAGGAACCGACGAACCGACCGGACTGATTCAAACCGCCGAAGATGTCCCTCGATTATATGATCCTTGGGCGACCCCGGCACATGTTGACCTGTGCTGACGCGCGGTCAATGATTACGTTAGAGGAAAGGTTAAAGGTCGCAATTTTTCGAGCGTTCTTCTAGTTAGCATGTCCACTGAAATCCACGGCAATAATGTACCGAAATCAAACCGAAAAAGCTGAGTCAGGTCGCCCGCTAAATGAGACACGCAGGCGCAGAAAGCCGAGATAAAAGTTGGCATGTTTAAGGAACGGAAACGATCAACTCTAAATATTGGAATGCCGTTCCACTCCGTGAAATTCCGTTTATTTAAATAATGGTTAGTGTGACCTAGAGGTCTTCAGTCTTAGATGGTCTTGGATGGCTTAGATTAAATTGCCAATGTGGTCAACCGTGCAGAGACGCATCCTGATGGGCTATTGTACAGGGAGCGCCCGATCAGGCCGGACTATATCGACATAGTCATACTTTTGTGGCTCCATCCTTACATACGCTTGCGTACATCTTATTATGTCTAAACTTGAACACAATGTGGTAGATGCACTGTTCAGTGCCTGCAAATATATCTTCACCATTACTAAATATGCGTTGCATATGCAAGGTCACGACAGGTCAAACATATTCAAAACACGAATGGCGTTTTATGCTTCAAAGTACGTTGATAAAACAGCTAATAAAACGATTCCAGCGTATGTTGCAAACAGCATGTGCTCATCAAATTTGCATTAAGGGATCTGACCGACGACAATCCAACGGCAAGCTGTAATCACTGCTTAATCATGACACGCTTCCAGCGCTAAACTGTGACGTCATTTGACGAGAACTGGGATAAACAGTGACTGAACACGACCTGCCGGTAGCTGGTGACACAAACCATCTCGTGTGGTGTTTTCTCTCCGTACTCCGACTGTGGGGATAACGCCTGGGCTGTCCCGCAGCCGCCCGCCAATGTAGACGTCATATGAGGTACGAACAAAAACGTCCGTACTGTCGGAGGCACCAGATCTTTTGCAATCCCGGCAAACAATTTCATCGCTGAGCTTGTTGGGACTCAATTTTATTTTACCGCAAGAAAGTCAGTTCAGCCTACATTGAACAGCACTTCGAAAACTACAGCCAGATAAGCACTGGTGGCTACCGATACATGTCACCTGTCATAGGTCAAGTCAGGTCAAAGTGCAAGGGCGATTATGGCATTAGCCATTTTGACTATATTAGGAAGTGAAGAAGCCACGTCAATAAAGAGAACAAGATCAGAAAGACCTTACGAGGCTGAAAGGTACGCGCCATTCAGGTCCAAACTGCATGCACTTCTAGAGGTAAAATCTGGTCACAAAGGTCACAGTTTGAACTAGCTTGGCCTAACCTAGGACAAGCCGCCAGATGGATGGTAATGAGTTACGAGTGATATACTACAGAAGAGCACAGAAAACCTTTGTGAAGGGCATTACCTTTAAGAAATAAGCGTCATTTTTCATGTTTGAGCAAAATTTTACCGACGTGACCCCCGGAAAAGGTCATAAGCCATGAAACGTCGAGGTCAGCAACTTAAAAATTCACATGTGTAAAAGTGATGCAAGCTCATGTACCCGAAATTTCAGTACCACCCTCAAGATCATTCCAAGCTATTCCAAAACAAAAAAACATAAGGGGGGCCTCTAAGGTCCTTTGTAAGGCGACGGTTAATGGTGAGAACGTCGGCTTGGTCTGTATCACAAACTATATTGTGTTCTATTTACCGAAGGATCTTTTTCCGTGCCTACCTCAGGTGAGAAAAAGTCTCAAACTGCAACGCAACGGCTCAACGCCAGCAAAATCACACTCCAACACGGTATAACAAATATCAAAGAAATTCGGGAACCGATTTTGCTACAAGACGTCATTTAGCCAGGTCACGGCGACCCGAATTAGGGGACATGATCATTTCCGAACGCTTCCGTGACCTCGTCACACAAGCTGTGTATAACCCGTCACCTAAAGCATGTGCTGAAAAAGCATGTGCGAAGCAATTGGGTGACACGATTTCCCAAAATTTGATCAAAAGGACCCGAACATACTTTTTTACTTGGGCGTTCGTTGGCATGCGATGACGATTTTAGGCTCGTATTTCCATTTGTTCCTGAGCTGTCGCAAACAGAAAGGGGAGGAGGAGGGGTTAAACGACCTACCCCAATCAATGGCGGGTGAACAAACAATTTCAGTGGAGCACGCGCTTCACCGCCTTCTGCAAACCGCTGATAACCATCATTACGAAAGGCAGCTCACATAAGGGCAGCTCGAGCGCCCCAACCATTACCGCACAGACATCGTCCGAGCCGGACCGAGCGGAGCCGGACCGAGCGGAGCCGGGAGTGGCAGCCAGCTGGCCAGCGGCAGCCGCCCGCCCGCCAGGGTGGGGGTGGCAGCAGCCCGCCGACAGCAGGCCGAGCGGCAGAGACTCGCCGGCGGCCGGCGACCGCGGCGCGCGCGTGACAAACGGATCAATACCGGCCCGGCGACTGACTATCGGCTCCCGTCGAGCGGCCCCGATAATTCCATCGGCCGCTAACAGCCGCCGCCGCGCCGGTGGTCAACAGGCCGCGGAGGATGCTGCGAACGCCGCCGCCGCGAGCGCGAACAGCCGTCGCGCGCCGGTGGTCAACGGGCGGCGGAGGATGTTGCGGACGCCGCCGCCGCGCCGGTGGTCGACAGGCGGCGGAGGATGCTGCGGACGCCGCCGCCGCGCCGGTGGTCGACAGGCGGCGGAGGATGCTGCGGACGCCGCTGCCGCGAGCACTAACAGCCGCCGCCGCGCCAGTTGGTCAACAGGCGTCGAGTTGCTGCGGACGCCTCCTGCCGCGAGCACTCAGCCGCCGCCGCGCCAGTGTCAACAGGGCCGCGGAGGATGCTGCGGACGGCCGCCGCCGCGCCGGTGTCGACAGGCGGCGGAGGATGCTGCGGACCCCGCCGCCCGAGCACTAACAGCCGCCCGCGCTTGATGGTCGACAGGCCGCGGGATCTGCTGCGGACGCCGCCGCCGCGCCGGTGGTCGACAGGCGGCGGAGGATGCTGCGGACGCCGCCGCCGCGAGCATTAACAGCCGCCGCCGCGCCAGTGGTCAACAGGCGGCGGAGGATGCTGCGGACGCCGCCGCCGCGAGCATTAACAGCCGCCGCCGCGCTGATGGTCGACAGGCCGCGGAGGATGCCGCGGACGGCCGCCGCCGCGCCGGTGGTTCGACGGCGGCGGAGATGCTGCGGACGCCGCCGCCGCCGCGAGCGCTAACGCCGCCGCCACGCCGGTGGCGACAGCCGCGGAGGATGCTGCGACGCCGCCGCGCGCCGGTGGTCGACAGGCGGCGAGGATGCTGCGGACGCCGCCGCCGCGCCGGTGGTCGACAGGCGGCGGAGGATGCTGCTGACGCCGCACTCCGCCCGGTGGTCGACAGCGCGTGCGTATGCCTGCGGCCCCCCGCCGCGAGCATTAACAGCCGCCGCCGCGCTGATGGTCGACAGGCCGCGGAGGATTCGCGGACGCCGCCGCCGCGCCGTGGTCGACAGTGCGCGGAGGATGCTGCGGACCGCCAGCCGCGAGCGCTACCATTAACAGCCGCCGCAGCGCCGGTGGTCGACAAGCCGCGGAGATGCTGCGGACGCCGCGCAGCAGCCGGTGGTCGACAGGCGGCGGATGATGCTGCGACGCCGCCGCCGCGCCGTGGTCGACAGGCGGCGAGGATGCTGCGGGACGCCGCCGCCGCGCCGGTGTCGCAGCGGCTGCGGATGCTGCGGACGCCGCTGCCGCGAGCACTAACATCAGCCGCCGCCGCGCCAGTGGTCACAGGCGGCGGAGGATGCTGCGGACGCCCTGCCGGAGCATAACGCCGCCGCCGCGCCATGGTCCAACAGCCGCGGAGGTGCTGCGGACGCCGCCGCCGCGCCGGTGGTCGACAGGGGCGGGGATGCTGCGTACGCCGCCGCCGCGAGCATTAACAGCCGCCGCCGCGCTGATGGTCGACAGGCCGCGGAGGATGCTGCGGACGCCGCCGCCGCGCCGGTGGTCGACAGGCCGCGGAGGATGCTGCGGACGCCGCCCCGTCGCCGGTGGTCACAGCGGCGGATTCCCTGCTTACGGCCGCCGCCGCGAGCGCTAACAGCCGCCGCCGCGCCAGTGGTCAACAGGCCGCGGAGGATGCTGCGGACGCCGCCGCAGCGCCGGTGGTCGACAAGCCGCGGAGGATGCTGCGAACGCCGGCGACAGGTCCAGCGCAGGACCTTGGGACTCGGTGCCGACCGGGAGCGGCCCCCCGCGGACCGACCGGCCGGCCTCTGGCCCGCGGAAGCCCCGCGTCCCTCCACCGACACGACAGCGAGGCCTGATGCGGCGGGCCAGCGCGCGGCACTGGCAGTGGCGGCAGCAGAGAGGCGCACGTGCCGCGCCGGACTGGGGAAGTGCGCGCCCGTTTCGTGCGTTGGTGCGAATCGGCCTCGGCTGGACGTCACCAAGTCGGCACAAGGTCCACGTAGCGCACAGTCACAAAGCTAACTGTAAAATTAGGCACGGTGGCTGAGCCTTGTCGATTCCTACCAGCTGAATAAAGCAGAGCGCTGAAAATGCCCTCTGAACAGCGGCCATGCATAACCAAACAAGTATGTGCCCGGCGAACCGTGGCAAAGTTACCAAACGAAGGAAACGAGCCAGCACAACAAATCGGCTATACAGCACACATCAACAAATGTCACAAAGCCGACTGTTTACCGCAGTGACATTACCAGGGCTAGTTAGTCGGGTCTCGGGTAGATGCTTCCTGCCGAATGTCAGCCGGTCCGAGAGCAGGCCGCGCCGTGCGGCACAGCGCGCGGGCGGTGCGTGCAGTGCCGCACGGCCGCATCGGCCCGGGTTCAATCAACACGGCAGTGCCGGGCCGGCGCGCTGGCGGTTCGGAACGTCTCGCGGTGGCCTGCCGCCGACGCCCGGTGCAGCGCGGCACCGATGACCCAGTCATGGTCTGCACTGACTGCCGCCCCCGACCAGTCGGGCACCGACTGCCGTCCCCCGACCGGCCCTGTTTAGACTACCCTTCCCGACCGGTCCTGTACCGACTAAGCTCCCCCGACCGGCCCTGCACAGACCATCGTCCGCCGATCGCCCCAGCACCAACTACCGTCCCCCGACTGGCCCAGCACCAACTACCGTCCCCCGACTGGCCCACACCAACTACCATCCCCCGACCGGCCAAGCATCACTACCATTCTCCGACCGGCCCTGCACAGAGGCCGCCCGACCGGCCAAGTATTACTACCATTCTCCGACCGGCCCTGCACAGACTACCGACCGCGCTTACACGGATAAGGACCACCCAACGTCCTCCCCCACCCCCCTCGAAATCCCGTCGAGCACAGGGCTGTCCGGCAGCGGATACCCCTCGTCGTGCCCTTCTATATGCGCAGAAGCGGGTCAGGTCTGGGAAAGGCTTACCAGATCAACGTCAGCCCCGCACAGAGATATCAGAGCTCCCTTTGACCTTTACATGTTGCGGGTTGCAGTCGATCGAGAACATGCTTCAACTCATAATCGCTAAACAAAGACGGATGCCTGTCATTCCGCAGGTATTATTGTTTAGGGGCGATGAGTACATGCATTACATGCGCAGCCGACGAGCTACGTAAGCACAAAATCATAAACGACGCCTCACGATCGGGGCATGTCCTACCAAACCGACAGCTCTCCTCGCAAACTGGCATTCGTGGGCATTTTATGACATCGGCATGCTCTATTACATCAACGCACGTACATACGCACGCACGTCTGTGTTACTAACACCGCTAGTGTTACTACAACTGTTGCAACGTCGTGTGGGTGCTACCAGGCACGCAGAACAGGACCCGACGGTCTTGTATGCAATGCACTATGTACTTAGCGGACAAAATGTGACAACGCCAAGGCGCAAGGTACATGCTCCATGTCACACCCAGTCACCAACGTCCGCGGACGCGGCTGTCCTAATTGGCGGCCATATTACACGGCAAGTGACACATCAGCTAGCACTGCGATAAGACCAAAGCCAAGCCCGCTTTAAGTTCCACTTTGTTCGCATCCCGTGAGCATCCTAGCGTTCCGTTGAGCAGATGTCCAGGACGTGTCTGAATTCAAACACCGTCGACTGGGGCAAGGCCGCGGATCACAACGGCGATAAATAAGGCTCAATCGCAATGAAATGGACCATATCAAGTAGAGCCTATCGCGTGATGCCCAAGTCAACACCAGAAGCCTCGACCCATCCTCATCAGCCTGGACTACTAGACCATCACATAACATGGACGAACGTCCGTCTAACAGACCAAGTATGGAATACTGGCTAACGCGCATAAAACAACCAATCAGCAGCAACGGTTCCCGGAGAGGTTTGCATTGAACGCAGCTGGCGAACAGACAGGTCCAGCAAGTTGGCCATGGCGCCGGAGCCTACTTACTCCCGTTTGCACCTAATGCACCCATTCGGCCAGCACGAGGGCGTCCAAAGCACGGCGTCCCTGTGCGGCGCCGGCACCACCACATACCATTGATTTGGGGGCTGACCGGGCGGCCGGCCTGCGATGCCGCTTTATAAGCCGGTAATTCGCTTCAGCCACCCAGCCGCGAGTCGGCCGAGCCTTTGTCGCCCGCCGGACGACACTTGCGCTAAGTGCGACACGGCCAATTAATGTAATGACGTCCCGGACACTGTCGTCGAGGCGCTGGCCATGGGCCAGGGCGCGCGCAACAGTCTGCCATCGGCGGCCGCGCTGCTGGAGTGACGAACACTGCTGTGGTGTAGTGCTCGTCTGGTGTATGCCTGCGAATATGTCCCTCCGCACCGTGCAGCTTAACATATTCTCAAACATCTTTTCACCGAAATCCAAAACACGAAATGTTTGCCCCGAGGACGCCGCCCCCGTCATATCATTTCCGCATTAGTGGCAAATTGCGTGCCACATACGCAATGTTGTTGCACTACAGAAAACATAATTCATCTCACAATAAGCAAACAGACGCCGACAAAGTCTCACTTTCACATATTCTTAAGCCTTTTGTGACCACCTCTTTGCTTTGCTCGTCGCAAAATCGCAACGATAAACTGAAGAGCGTTGTAGTCGTTTTGGAAAGATACACTTAATTTTGAAAAAGCGTGACGCTTCAGTTTTCAACTTGCGTTTTAAACAACGCCCATGAGGTCGCCAAACATTACATGAAGACGGGGTTGACAATGCTGGCCTCTGAATGCACTGAATCCCCGCCAGGATAACGCCAGCCACGGCGCTCAGGCGATGGCCGCAGCAGGCGAAAGTTGCCTGGAGTAACGTGAAGGTTTAATGTCGTCTCTTTCCACGCAGCACCTGTTAGCGTGACATTGTATTTCACAACGTTGAAAGGACTTATTCCTCATTCTATACCAACCCGTCCTCGCTGTGTCGAGGCCCACGCATGCACGCGCTGCGCGCTCTTCCTGACTAAGTGAGTGTTTCATGTGGTTAGGTCTCGGGGACACCGCAGTCAGTCCCCAAACCGCCCAACAGCGCTCTGCCTGATCTTACTCTTGCCGTTCTGCTAAAATGAACAGGTACGGCATATTACCAGCATGCCATCCAATAATCAATACATATCCCATCAACAGTGACACCCTGAAACACAGGCGCCGACCACGTGCATGAACATTTCTACGGACGCCAATGTTTTGCGAATGCGATGGGCGCGGGATGTCTGCATTCTGTTGCCACGGTAACCGGTAAACAGGTGGCCATCCGGTGACACTGACGGGTAAACGAGGCCCGGTGGCGGTCGATCAACCCCCCCCCCCCTCCCCCCAACCCCACCCCGCCCGCCCCGGAGGCAGCCGACACCGCCGGTGTTATGTGACCGAGGTCAGGCGGCTCGGGGAAAGGGCGAGATGTCACACGGCAAGCGGTAATAAAGCAACACGGCGCTAGGCCGAATCTCAGGCGAGCCCAGCCAAGTCACAAAGCCGAGCCAAGCCAAGCCAAGCCAAGCCAAGCCAAGCCAAGCCACCAGCCAAGCCAAGCCAAGCAAGCCGAGTCCAGCCAGCCGAGCCGAGCCGAGCCGAGCCGACCCGAGCCGCGCCGAGCCGAGCCGAGCCGAGCCGGACCGAGCCGAGCCGAGCCGCGCCGACCCAAGCCGCGCCGAGCCGAGCCGAGCCGAGCCGAGCCGAGCCGGGCCGGGCCGGGCCGGGCCGGGCCGGGCCGAGCCGGGCCGGGCCGGCCGGGCCGGGCCGAGCCGGGCCGGGCCGGGCCGGGCCGGGCCGGGCCGGGCCGAGCCGGGCCGGGCCGGGCCGGGCCGGGCCGGGCCGGGCCGGTCCGGGCCGGGCCGGCCGGGCCGAGCCGAGCCGAGCCGAGCCGAGCCGACACCAAGCCGCGCGAGCCGAGCCGAGCCGAGCCGAGCCGAGCCGAGCCGACCGAGCCGAGCCGCGCCCGAGCCGGGCCGGGCCGAGCCGACGTCAAAAACAGGGCCGGCGAACAATAGCGCCCCATCCACGCAGAGTGAATGGCGGCACCATAGCCGACGACGCGGCCCACATAGGGCGCATAAGTGGTGTGGTAGAGCGCCTGTACCGCAAAAGCAGCGGCCTGGATGGTGTCAGCACGCGACAGCGCCAGCGTGTGAACTTTCCACCCAACGCCACTCAGCTAACTTCACTTACACAGGCGAAACAGTACGGAACGCAGATGAACTTCACTGGGACGCGATGAGAGGAACTGCGTGGCCTTTCGTGGTTCGGCATGAATGTTTGCTCGAGTGGGAAGAGGCCGCCAAAGTGGGCTGAAGTTCGTTGTTTTCAAATATAGAAGCCAGACAAGCGGGATTCCCAATGTGACGACCTATAACAACGCGAAAATGTGACACACTGTTTCAACCACATGAAACCACTGAAATGTGAACCAAGCTGAAATGTACCAGGCGACTGAAAGCCCCGCGAAAATATAACGGTTTAAATACCCAAATGTATCCAAATATCCGCTCGCAAACAACCTGCATATTGCATAACTATTCAACGCCGTTGAAAATACAAGCTTAAACCGCACTGCCCTGGGAGGCACTGCACAATGCCGTCACTTGGGAGGCGGCAAAGTGGGGGAGATGGCGAGCCCAGGGTTGTCCAGATCTGCCGTATGCCACTCTGCGCAGAGCACACGGGGCGCCGAGCAGCTGCCGTATGCTACTCTACGCAGGGCACGCGGGGCGCCGAGCAGCTTACGACCACGGCCGAGCGCTCCGCGGACAGGAGGCCGCATCGCCACCAGGAGCGCACAGTATAGCCACCAGTGCGGCGGCGGGTCGCGCGGCAGCCGGCCGACCGACCGCAGACTGACCGCGCGCGCCGCGCCGGCCGGCGGCGGGTCGGACCGCGTCGATGGCCGCGGCGTCCCGCCTCTGGAGCAGATGATAGCAGCGCTCGAGGACAGACATCGCGACCTCGGCTCGCCCACGAGCGCCGCCGCCAGACGACGCGCCGTGATAGGCAG
>NW_023596921.1:5169389-5227124 GCF_011947565.3 Pollicipes pollicipes | reverse complement strand
AAGCATGTGCTGAAAAAGCATGTGCGAAGCAATTGGGTGACACGATTTCCCAAAATTTGATCAAAAGGACCCGAACATACTTTTTTACTTGGGCGTTCGTTGGCATGCGATGACGATTTTAGGCTCGTATTTCCATTTGTTCCTGAGCTGTCGCAAACAGAAAGGGGAGGAGGAGGGGTTAAACGACCTACCCCAATCAATGGCGGGTGAACAAACAATTTCAGTGGAGCACGCGCTTCACCGCCTTCTGCAAACCGCTGATAACCATCATTACGAAAGGCAGCTCACATAAGGGCAGCTCGAGCGCCCCAACCATTACCGCACAGACATCGTCCGAGCTGGACCGAGCGGAGCCGGACCGAGCGGAGCCGGGAGTGGCAGCCAGCTGGCCAGCGGCAGCCGCCCGCCCGCCAGGGTGGGGGTGGCAGCAGCCCGCCGACAGCAGGCCGAGCGGCAGAGACTCGCCGGCGCCGGCGACCGCGGCGCGCGCGTGACAAACGGATCAATACCGGCCCGGCGACTGACTATCGGCTCCCGTCGAGCGGCCCCGATAATTCCATCGGCCGCTAACAGCCCGCCGCCGCGCCGCGATGGTCAACGGGCGCGGAGGATGTTGCGAACGCCGCCGCCGCGCCGGTGGTCGACAGCGCGGAGGATGCGCGGACGCCGCTGCCGCGAGCACTAACAGCCGCCGCCGCGCCAGTGGTCAACAGGCCGCGGAGGATGCTGCGGACGCCGCCGCCGCGCCGGTGGTCGACAGGCGGCGGAGGATGCTGCGGACGCCGCCGCCGCGAGCATTAACAGCCGCCGCCGCGCTGATGGTCGACAGGCCGCGGAGGATGCTGCGGACGCCGCCGCCGCGCCGGTGGTCGACAGGCGGCGGAGGATGCTGCGGACGCCGCCGCCGCGAGCGCTAACAGCCGCCGCAGCGCCGGTGGTCGACAAGCCGCGGAGGATGCTGCGGACGCCGCCGCAGCGCCGGTGGTCGACAGGCGGCGGAGGATGCTGCGGACGCCGCCACCGCGCCGGTGGTCAACAGGCCCGCGGAGGATGCTGCGGACGCCGCCACCACGCGCCGGTGGTCGACAAGGCCGCGGAGGGATGCTGCGAACGCCGGCGACAGGTCCAGCGCAGGGACCCTGGGACTCGGTGCCGACCGGGAGCGGCCCCGCGGACCGACCGGCCGGCCTGCTGGCCGCGGAGCCCGCGTCCCTCCACCGACACGACAGCGAGGCCTGATGCGGGCGGGGCCAGCGCGCTGCACTGGCAGTGGCGGCAGCAGAGAGGCGCACGTGCCGCGCCGGACTGGGGAAGTGCGCGCCCGTTTCGTGCGTTGGTGCGAATCGGCCTCGGCTGGACGTCACCAAGTCGGCACAAGGTCCACGTAGCGCACAGTCACAAAGCTAACTGTAAAATTAGGCACGGTGGCTGAGCCTTGTCGATTCCTACCAGCTGAATAAAGCAGAGCGCTGAAAATGCCCTCTGAACAGCGGGCCATGCATAACCAAACAAGTATGTGCCCGGCGAACCGTGGCAAAGTTACCAAACGAAGGAAACGAGCCAGCCACAACAAATCGCTATACAGCACACATCAACAAATGTCACAAAGCCGACTGTTTACCGCAGTGACATTACCAGGGCTAGTTAGTCGGGTCTCGGGTAGATGCTTCCTGCCGAATGTCAGCCGGTCCGAGAGCAGGCCGCGCCGTGCGGCACAGCGCGCGGGCGGTGCGTGCAGTGCCGCACGGCCGCATCGGCCCGGGTTCAATCAACACGGCAGTGCCGGGCCGGCGCGCTGGCGGTTCGGAACGTCTCGCGGTGGCCCTGCCGCCGACGGCCCGGTGCAGCGCGGCACCGATGACCCAGTCATGGTCTGCACTGACTGCCGCCCCCGACCAGTCGGGCACCGACTGCCGTCCCCCGACCGGCCCTGTTTAGACTACCCTTCCCGACCGGTCCTGTACCGACTAAGCTCCCCCGACCGGACCTGCACAGACCATCGTCCGCCGATCGCCCCAGCACCCAACTACCGTCCCCCGACTGGCCCAGCACCAACTACCGTCCCCCCGACTGGCCCACACCAACTACCATCCCCCGACCGGCCAAGCATCACTACCATTCTCCGACCGGCCCTGCACAGAGGCCGCCCGACCGGCCAAGCATTACTACCATTCCTCCTGACCGGCCCTGCACAGACTACCGACCGCGCTTACACGGATAATGACCACCCAACGTCCTCCCCCACCCCCCTCGAAATCCCGTCGAGCACAGGGCTGTCCGGCAGCGGATACCCCTCGTCGTGCCCTTCTATATGCGCAGAAGCGGGTCAGGTCTGGGAAAAGGCTTACCAGATCAACGTCAGCCCCGCACAGAGATATCAAGAGCTCCCTTTGACCTTTACATGTTGGCGGGTTGCAGTCCGATCGAGAACATGCTTCAACTCATAATCGCTAAACAAAGACGGATGCCTGTCATTCCGCAGGTATTATTGTTTAGGGGCGATGAGTACATGCATTACATGCGCAGCCGACGAGCTACGTAAGCACAAAATCATAAACGACGCCTCACGATCGGGGCATGTCCTACCAAACCGACAGCTCTCCTCGCAAACTGGCATTCGTGGGGCATTTTATGACATCGGCAATGCTCTATTACATCAACGCACGTACATACGCACGCACGTCTGTGTTACTAACACCGCTAGTGTTACTACAACTGTTGCAAACGTCGTGTGGGTGCTACCAGGCACGCAGAACAGGACCCGACGGTCTTGTATGCAATGCCTATGTACTTAGCGGACAAAATGTGACAACGCCAAGGCGCAAGGTACATGCTCCATGTCACACACCCAGTCACCAACGTCCGCGGACGCGGCTGTCCTAATTGGCGGCCATATTAACACGGCAAGTGACACAATCAGCTAGCACTGCGATAAGACCAAAGCCAAGCCCGCTTTAAGTTCCACTTTGCTTCGCATCCCGTGAGCATCCTAGCGTTCCGTTGAGCAGATGTCCAGGACGTGTCTGAATTCAAACACCGTCGACTGGGGGCAAGGCCGCGGATCACAACGGCGATAAATAAGGGCTCAATCGCAATGAAATGGACCATATCAAGTAGAGCCTATCGCGTGATGCCCAAGTCAACACCAGAAGCCTCGACCCATCCTCATCAGCCTGGACTACTAGACCATCACATAACATGGACGAACGTCCGTCTAACAGACCAAGTATGGAATACTGGCTAACGCGCATAAAACAACCAATCAGCAGCAACGGTTCCCGGAGAGGTTTGCATTGAACGCAGCTGGCGAACAGACAGGTCCAGCAAGTTGGCCATGGCGCCGGAGCCTACTTACTCCCGTTTGCACCTAATGCACCCATTCGGGCCAGCACGAGGGCGTCCAAAGCACGGCGTCCCTGTGCGGCGCCGGCACCACCACATACCATTGATTTGGGGGCTGACCGGGCGGCCGGCCTGCGATGCCGCTTTATAAGCCGGTAATTCGCTTCAGCCACCCAGCCGCGAGTCGGCCGAGCCTTTGTCGCCCGCCGGACGACACTTGCGCTAAGTGCGACACGGCCAATTAATGTAATGACGTCCCGGACACTGTCGTCGAGGCGCTGGCCATGGGGCCAGGGCGCGCGCAACAGTCTGCCATCGGCGGGCCGCGCTGCTGGAGTGACGAACACTGCTGTGGTGTAGTGCTCGTCTGGTGTATGCCTGCGAATATGTCCCTCCGCACAGTGCAGCTTAACATATTCTCAAACATCTTTTCACCGAAATCCAAAACAACGAAATGTTTGCCCCGAGGACGGCCGCCCCCGTCATATCATTTCCGCATTAGTGGCAAATTGCGTGCCACATACGCAATGTTGTTGCACTACAGAAAACATAATTCATCTCACAATAAGCAAACAGACGCCGACAAAGTCTCACTTCACAAATTCTTAAGCCTTTTGTGACCACCTCTTTGCTTTGCTCGTCGCAAAATCGCAACGATAAACTGAAGAGCGTTGTAGTCGTTTTGGAAAGATACACTTAATTTTGAAAAAGCGTGACGCTTCAGTTTTCAACTTGCGTTTTAAACAACGCCCATGAGGTCGCCAAACATTACATGAAGACGGGGTTGACAATGCTGGCCTCTGAATGCACTGAATCCCCGCCAGGATAACGCCGAGCCACGGCGCTCAGGCGATGGCCGCAGCAGGCGAAAGTTGCCTGGAGTAACGTGAAGGTTTAATGTCGTCTCTTTCCACGCAGCACCTGTTAGCGTGACATTGTATTTCACAACGTTGAAAGGACTTATTCCTCATTCTATACCAACCCGTCCTCGCTGTGTCGAGGCCCACGCATGCACGCGCTGCGCGCTCTTCCTGACTAAGTGAGTGTTTCATGTGGTTAGGTCTCGGGGACACCGCAGTCAGTCCCCAAACCGCCCAACAGCGCTCTGCCTGATCTTACTCTTGCCGTTCTGCTAAAATGAACAGGTACGGCATATTACCAGCATGCCATCCAATAATCAATACATATCCCATCAACAGTGACAAAAGCACCCTGAAACACAGGCGCCGACCACGTGCATGAACATTTCTACGGACGCCAATGTTTTTGCGAATGCGATGTGGCGCGGGATGTCTGCATTCTGTTGCCACGGTAACCGGTAAACAGGTGGCCATCCGGTGACACTGACGGGTAAACGAGGCCCGGTGGCGGTCGGATCAACCCCCCCCCCCTCCCCCAACCCCACCCCGCCCGCCCCGGAGGCAGCCGACACCGCCGGTGTTATGTGACCGAGGTCAGGCGGCTCGGGGAAAGGGCGAGATGTCACACGGCAAGCGGTAATAAAGCAACACGGCGCTAGGGCCGAATCTTCAGGCGAGCCCAGCCAAGGTCACAAAGCCGAGCACAGCCAAGCCAAGCCAAGCCAAGCCAAGCCAAGCCAAGCCAAGCCAAGCCAAGCCAAGCCGAGTCCAGCCCGCCGAGCCGAGCCGAGCCGAGCCGACCCGAGCCGCGCCGAGCCGAGCCGAGCCGAGCCGGAGCCGGACCGAGCCGAGCCGAGCCGCGCCGACCCAAGCCGCGCCGAGCCGAGCCGAGCCGAGCCGAGCCGAGCCGGGCCGGGCCGGCCGGGCCGGGCCGGGCCGAGCCGGGCCTGGCCGGGCCGGGCCGGTCCGAGCCGGGCCGGCCGGGCCGGGCCGGGCCGAGCCGGGCCGGCCGGCCGGCCGGGCCGGGCCGGGCCGGGCCGGGCCGGGCCGGGCCGGGCCGAGCCGAGCCGAGCCGAGCCGAGCCGACCCAAGCCGCGCCGAGCCGAGCCGAGCCGAGCCGAGCCGAGCCGAGCCGAGCCGAGCCGAGCCGAGCCGCGCCGAGCCGGGCCGGGCCGAGCCGACGTCAAAACAGGGCCGGCGAACAATAGCGCCCCATCCACGCAGAGTGAATGGCGGCACCATAGCCGACGACGCGGCCCACATAGGGCGCATAAGTGGTGTGGTAGAGCGCCTGTACCGCAAAAGCAGCGGCCTGGATGGTGTCAGCACGCGACAGCGCCAGCGTGTGAACTTTCCACCCAACGCCACTCAGCTAACTTCACTTACACAGGCGAAACAGTACGGAACGCAGATGAACTTCACTGGGACGCGATGAGAGGAACTGCGTGGCCTTTTCGTGGTTCGGCATGAATGGTTTGCTCGAGTGGGAAGAGGCCGCCAAAGTGGGCTGAAGTTCGTTGTTTTCAAATATAGAAGCCAGACAAGCGGGTTCCCAATGTGACGACCTATAACAACGCGAAAATGTGACACACTGTTTCAACCACATGAACCACTGAAATGTGAACCAAGCTGAAATGTACCAGGCGACTGAAAGCCCCGCGAAAATATAACGGTTTAAATACCCAAATGTATCCAAATATCCGCTCGCAAACAACCTGCATATTGCATAACGATTCAACGCCGTTGAAAATACAGCTGAACCGCACTGCCCTGGGAGGCACTGCACAATGCGTCACTTGGGAGGCGGCAAAGTGGGGGAGATGGCGAGCCCAGGGTTGTCCAGATCTGCCGTATGCCACTCTGCGCAGAGCACACGGGGCGCCGAGCAGCTGCCGTATGCTACTCTACGCAGGGCACGCGGGGCGCCGAGCAGCTTACGACCACGGCCGAGCGCTCCGCGGACAGGAGGCCGCATCGCCACCAGGAGCGCACAGTATAGCCACCAGTGCGGCGGCGGGTCGCGCGGCAGCCGGCCGACCGACCGCAGACTGACCGCGCGCGCCGCGCCGGCCGGCGGCGGGTCGGACCGCGTCGATGGCCGCGGCGTCCCGCCTCTGGAGCAGATGATAGCAGCGCTCGAGGACAGACATCGCGACCTCGGCTCGCCCACGAGCGCCGCCGCCAGACGACGCGCCGTGATAGGCAGTATGACCAGTGCAGCGGGCGGCCTGTGCGCCGTGGCCCTGCAGCGGCCGAGGCCGCCAGAGGCGAGGACGGCGGGCGCGCGGCAGAGCGCGGAGGAGCGCGACAGGGTGCGGAGAGCAGCCAGAGCCTGGAGGAGCATGGCGAGCCTGACAAAGCACGGCAATGCAGGGCCGAGCACGGGTGCGGGATTGCACGCGGCGCGCGTGCGTGCGCTGCAGAGCCTGCGCTCCTCGACAGGGGCCGTTTAAAGCTCCTGCACGTTACGCTGACAGCCATGCGTGGGCGTGCGCGAGGACATCGACGGAGCCTTCACCGTGCGCAGACGGAGCGCCTCGACCGCGGACAACGCCGGAACGTTCCCGCCGCTGGAACAGCGAGGGAAGGGTGGCATCGACAGTGGGGTCTGCTGACTGCCAGCTGCCGCTGACGGCTGCGCTCGCAGACAACAGCGGCGCCGGGAACACAAACACGGCGCGCTGTCAACAGTTGGACAGCGGCCCCGCTGCCGGCCCCAGGCGCTCGGACGGGGCAGCACCTCGCGTCTGAGCGTCGGCGCGCGACTGGCGGCGCACCTCCCCGGACCGAAACGCCCTAACACCACATCTGCTTTGTTCGCCCCGTCAGATAGTGACCAACACACCTAGGATACGTACCGTAGCGGATAGTGGAGCTCAAGATCGCCTCATTCGGCCAGAAGGGGACGCAGCTTCGCAGGGGCTGAGGCCTTTGAAACACCGACAAGCATCATCATAAACACTGCGCGCGTATTACACGGACCATCATAGCTTGCCGCCCATCCCCGGTGGCTTGACGTCCGCCTGCGCATGACATCACGGAATCTGGGCGATCGCCGGCAACCGCCGGCGCGGGCGGCGTCACGCTGGTGCCGGCGGGCTCGCCTGACGCCGTGTTGACGCGCCCACACGGTGCTGGGTCAGCAGATATGGCAGGCGGGCACACATCCGGAGAGGCTCGGTGGACACGCCGCCCCGCCCGCGCACAGCCGGCTCACTACAGACGAATACACGGCAGAGGACGTGTCTGAGTACCATGGCTGACAATGGCGGGTGATCGTGCGTTATACAAAAGACATCGCGCGGCGTGCTGCTTAATGTGATTCGATGTGATTAGCAACCGAACTGGCATGCAAGCCGATGTTCAATGCCAGCAATGCTTCATTACATGATATTACCCATAAAGTGTCATCGCTAGATTAATATTCTCGCATCATGTGCTAAGAGTATAATTGCTATGCCTTTAACAGTCCGTGGTGAACTGCACGGAACACTGAAAATAGAGGAAACTAGAGCGACGAGCTGCTATGACAAGGGACGAAAAGAATAGGTACATAGGTAATGATGACAAGTCACGTTTCGCATCGAACACAATACAACTGCCACTCACCGCTGTGAGATCCATTACGGCGGGCGAGTCCTCGAATAATCCCCTGTAATCGCGGCGTTTACAAGCGGCGATAAGCTGCCTCTTAGAGGAGCACAACTCAAACGTCCGTATATGTCTGGCGAGCACGCTGCTAGGCACAGCTATGCTCACATACAAATAGAGGTATAAAAACGTGTGCCACGGAGTGCAGCCGAGATAACATAGTGTAGAGTAGCACATGCCAGCATGTACCAAGACAGAAAAAGAAACCGGAAGAAAAAAAAGTGTTACTGAAATCTGACCACTTCTTATAAAAGAGACCAAAGTTAAATAATAAATAATGGAGAGAGAGAGGGAGTGAGGAAAGAGAAGCGAGAAAGAGAGAGAGAGAGAGAGAGAGAGAGAGAGAGAGAGAGAGAGAGAGAGAGAGAGAGAGAGAGAGAGAGAGAGAGAGAGAGAGAGAGAGAGAGAGAGAGAGAGAGAGAGAGAGAGGAGAGAGAGAGAGAGAGAGAGGAGAGAGAGAGAGAGGAGAGAGAGAGAGAGAGAGAGAGAGAGAGAGAGAGAGAGAGAGAGAGAGAGAGAGAGAGAGAGAGAGAGAGAGAGAGAGAGAGAGAGAGAGAGAGAGAGAGAGAGAGAGAGAGAGAGAGAGAGAGAGAGAGAGAGAGAGAGAGAGAGAGAGAGAGAGAGAGAGAGAGAGAGAGAGAGAGAGAGAGAGAGAGAGAGAGAGAGAGAGAGAGAGAGAGAGAGAGAGAGAGGAGAGAGAGAGAGAGAGAGAGAGAGAGAGAGAGAGAGAGAGAGAGAGAGAGAGGAGAGAGAGAGAGAGAGAGAGAGAGAGAGAGAGAGAGAGAGAGAGAGAGAGAGAGAGAGAGAGAGAGAGAGAGAGAGAGAGAGAGAGAGAGAGAGAGAGAGAGAGAGAGAGAGAGAGAGAGAGAGAGAGAGAGAGAGAGAGAGAGAGAGAGAGAGAGAGAGAGAGAGAGAGAGAGGAGAGAGAAGAGAGAGAGAGAGAGAGAGAGAGAGAGAGAGAGAGAGAGAGAGAGAGAGAGAGAGAGAAGAGAGAGAGAGAGAGAGAGAGAGAGAGGAGAGAGAGAGAGAGAGAGAGAGAGAGAGAGAGAGAGAGAGAGAGAGAGAGAGAGAGAGAGAGAGAGACCACGTCACGTGCGCCTCCACCCGGCCGGATGGGCGGAAGCAGCGCAGTGCCGTGACATCAGAGATTATGTTTCCTGGAGGCGGTCGGGCCCGGCGGAGCAGCGGTCACTGACTGGGCATGGATCGGATGACCGGGGGCCGTGCGGTCGGAAGTGCGGCAGTGTAAGATGTCGTCTAATGATACGCGATGCAAGTTAGGTTACTGGTAATTTTTTAGCTAGTCCGAAAAAACTACGTACAAATTACGGCAACCAACCGCGTCAAATGTACGCAAATTAAGGGCACACTGGATTGCACCAGCCGGTACATACCAGATATAATATCAACATCCAGGATCTCTGCGCCTCAGACTCTACTTCTCCGGCTGTATACAGCTATTTGTCATATTATGCACAAGTGCTCGCAGGAGGCCTCGCAGGGAAGACATGTCCAACATGCTGTACAAAATCACCCACCTGTCTACGACGGAAACCTTCCGTCTACCATGAAGGGCTAACGGCAACCTGACTTAGTCAGCCACGGCCCGCAGACAATAGATGATAACCTGTCCAACCGACACAGGACAAGCCGGACACCCTCACAAGCCAAGCGGACATGAAACGGAAACGCCGGCTGACGGGGGACAGGCCGGACACCTTCACAAGCGGACATGGTAACCCGCCCCGACTGACACATACATACAACATACACGCACACGCACACGCACACGCGCACGTCCGCGCCGACGACGAGACCTGTGCCTGAGTCAGCTGACCGACCTGGCGAGGCACCGAGGTCGCCCCAGGTCACGCCCCCGCCACAAACCACGGTGACCAGAACGACCTGGCAAGGACCCCGTAAGGCCACGTCACAACCGAGCTAGGAGCCTGCGTCAGTTCACACGCCCGACCAGGCATGGAGGTCGGCCCAAGTCACGCTCAATTCGGAGGCCTGGCTCCCCCACAAAGTAAACATCGATATCATAAACTTCCTACTTCCTAAGTCATGGCCAATGGGACATGCAGTCATGCATCTGTCGTCGGCATCCTAACGTTTCTATAACTCAACCGGTCCTTTTCACTGGATCACCTCTCTTAGGCGTTGCTATGGCCGTTTTGTTGGCGGCTGCTCAGACCAAACAAACGCCCCGAAACCCACGCGATGACCCTGGCAGTTTGCTGGCACGCCAGAGGTCCATTTGCCGTCGCTGTCGTCATTACGGCGGAGACGCGCGCGGCGCAGCCCGAGCCGCCGCTGGTCGGTCCGGTCCGCCTGCCTCAGCTGGCCGTTCCCAGCGGTGCTCCGCCAAATGACGTCCCAGCCGACGGCCGCCTCCATTATTAACCGAAAAACACCGGCGGAAGCCGTTCGCTGGCACAAGGTGATCGGCAGCGTTACCCACGCGTCGATATGTCCCCTGGGCACGTAGCGTGAAGGCCAAAGGCTCGCCCTCGAGGTCGATATTTTTCGCGGCTTGACTGTTATCGCGCCTTAATGTTCAGACGGTTCTGCCATCCGTTCGGCCTATTTCATGACGCCTTTTACTAACTCTTGTCGGCTTTATTCCCGCGGGTTGACAGCAAAGTATATACACATAAACTCTGAAGGGTTTATCCACTTGCTGAGTGCACGCTATCTGTTGCGGGCATAACCGGCATGTCCCACGTCAATTCAACACCGCCCCAAAGCCCTGCACGGCCTCGTCCGACGCGATAAGTGTCCGGATGTGAACATGAGCCTCCACGACGGCCACCCGGCCAATGGCTCCGGCCAGTCGCTTAAGTTTCGATCGAGGTCGGAAGTTGTAAACAGCCACAAGAGGATTGTTACTGCTTGCAGCCACGAGCGACGGGGATGTTCACCGCGAGCAGCCACGAGCGGCGGGGGATGTTCGCCGCGAGCAGCCACGGGCGGCTACGGATGTTCGCCGCGAGCAGCCACAAGCGGCGGGGGATGTTCGCCGCGAGCAGCCACGAGCGGCGGGGGATGTTCGCCGCGAGCAGCCACGAGTGGCTGGGGATGTTCGCCGCGAGCAGCGAACCGAGACAGGGCGGACCGTGACTTGACAGTCCCTAACCACCGGCGCGGAGCGTCCCGGGTCACTGACGACCGGCCGCCGCGGTCGGGAAACGAACGGCGGCGGACTGCGCCCGACTGACCCACAGCAGCTGGGCCGTCAGCTGGCGCCAGGACAAAGCCTCGGACGGCTGGATGGGAGGTGACGTTCACATCGTGCAGCGCATGCTCCGCACAGCTGACTGGCTTTCGAGGACGACGGACGCGGACACTCAGCAGCTTAACGCCCAAATGGCTGCACCGGTACCGGCAGCCGCGGCCAGCTGTGCCGAGTCACACCATCACAGAGCATGACGAGAGAAGAGGGACCCACCTGTCGTAGACTCTGCAGGTGGACGTGTTGACCCGCCGGTCGCTGAGGTAGCGGCGCCGGTCTTCGAACAGGTCTTTGATTGCCGTCACGCCCATCACAAATACTAGCGGCAGCATCGCCACCTCCTTGCCGAACGCACTGATCTCCGGCACCCAGTTCAACAACACGATGAACAAAAAGTACAGGTTGGCGAAACGGTGAAACTGCTCGAACAGGTTCTTTGGCAGGAAAGAGAGCAACGTGTACTTGGTAGTCCGGACGTAGTTGTCCAGGAAGCCGGCGTTCGGGTGCTGCTTGGCCGGCGTGTCCGGCGGGTACCGTGTGGTTTGGCACAATAACACGCAGGCGCGCCTCCTCTGCCACCTTTTTCTTCCAGAAGCACAAGTAGTCGAAGATGGAGGAGCTTTGCTGCGTCTGGCGGAGCGTGTAGACACTCTCGGAGCGCGAGGCCTGCCGCGAGTGGCCGCGGAACAGACTGTCGGCACGTGAGCCGTGCCGCTGCCGGCCGGTGGCGCCGCGGCCGCTCCGCTCGCGGGACACGTGGCCGGGCGGCAGCGTGAACTCGGTCCTGGAGGAGGCGCGCTGCACATCGTCCAGTCCATCCATGCCGATCTGCCCGTGACTGAAGGCGCGCGCATGGCCGCGGCGCGCCGCCGTGCCGGCCCGCTCCGGGTCCTTGAGGATGGAGGGGCCCGGCAGCTGCGTGCCCTGGCTGGCCGAGCGCACGTGACCACGCCGCTCCGGCGACAACGGCTGGTGGGAGACGGTGCGGCCGGCCGGCCGGTGGCCGCGCTCCGGCAGGCCCGGCCCGGGCTCTGCCGCCGCCGCCGCCGCGTCGGCGCCCGGCTCCGGCATGCTGGCGCGTCTGGAACACAGGCGAGGACACGTCACACCGCCGGACTCTGCCGCCGCTGGCGCCCGAAGCGCAGAGCTGCCCAGTGCGCTGTCGGCCTGGTCACATAGCCGGGGCACCTGGCCCGCAACGGGAGCGTGTCTGGCCAAACCTCCGTGAATCAAGGTTCTGGCTCACACAGACTCACCTCCGTCGGCTCTGCGGCGTCCCTTTGGATACTAACGTACAGTCCTTCCATCTCCTAGCGGCCTCCAGAATAAAGGGCCACATACCCCTCATCAGTCACCTTCAGGTGAGGAGAGGCGAGGGGCCAAACCAATCTGCCTTGGACGGAGCCCAATTGATGTAAACCGGCCCCCTCTTCTCAACTTTCTACCAGAGACTGTGCTGTTGATAGCAGCACAGGCTCTATCTCCAGGCTGCAGCACCCCTTTATGGTCAGATTAACTTATGCTGGCAAGCAGGGAATTAAAACTCTTTGTTTGCTACACCCATTTCATGTACAATGGTTATTTCTGCCATTGATCTGGCATACCAGGGACAGTCAGGACAGACACCCATGCACAGCTAGCTAGGGCCATCTGTTTAAGAACACTGCCAGACATGTTCTTGCTTGCTGAAACCTTGTAGGTGCATACACAAGGAGATAGCTGAAGGTTTGGCCAGTCACAGGGTAACAGCTGCCTAGGGCATAAACAGAAAAGTACAGTGGATCACTGTTAGACAGAGTGAATTTGGCCTTCAACACATCGACACTTCCAACAGGATCTTTTCATATTAGTTTGATACAGACACATTTTGATTCTCATTTTGTATGTGACAACCATGATTCAGATCACTGAGGTGAAGAACCCATAACCTGCACTGCAATGGCACATTCTAGTTGAGATTTCACAAACTGAGACAGCTGGTACTCTGGTTGTCTCCATTGACATTTAAAATTACATTGTCATGGCATTCAACCCATGTTCCATGGTCTGGGGGACATATGTGAGGCTCCTCATGCAGGGGTAATGGGTTCAAATCCCTGAGGAGGTGCATTATTTGATCTAACACTGACAAGGCAAGATCACCTGGCAACCAGCCAATAAGGGTTAAACCAGGCCTATGATACCTCAATATTGCTGAATATCAAAACAGGCATGCAAAATTATCTGCAATCCTGTCTGGCAAATAAGTGGAAGCAGGAGTTACCTGTTTGGCTGGGTGGAACATCTTGTGTGGTGGGTTCAGTGTTCACACAAAAAAACACATTGTGACAAGCATGCTAAGACCAAGGTCACCTATGCAATCTGATTGGGATAAATCAAGAAAACAAAATAATAATGGCCATATAATGATAAGGTGAATGTTTACAGCATGTTAATTACCACAAAACTTGTTTTGTTCACCATTTATGTGCAAAGCACTCAATATGTTAGCAATAGATATTTAGAAGAGCCCATGTGATGCTACTTGGCATGCTCACATATACCTTATTTTGGTTCAAAATTTGCATGCATATTTCTTTAGGATTGAGCTCAGACTTGAGCCTGAGACCAGTGCTTATCTGATTTCTAAGCCTAAACCTGTATTTGAACTTCAATCTGGCCAGACATTGAGTCAAATTACATACTGTTAAAAAATGACTGATTGTTACACAAGTGAATATTAATTAATCATATAAATACTATTCATGTTGTTTTATTACCTGTCCAAATCTGTTGGTCTTCCAAAAATATATTTTGCTTTCACATACTGGTGGTGGGTAATCCTATATCAGGACTTTGTATGCTTTTAGAGTATGATCTTAAATATACAGCATCATCTTACTATATTTAGAGCACATAACTGCATGTTGGCTGCTTCCAACATATGCTTTTATCAGCAAATTGATACAATTTGAAAATTTAATGAGTCATAAGGCAGATACTAGGCAAACTTTTTCCCACAAATACACCATTACAACTATGCATTCTCTGCAGATTTCAACAGCCATTTTTGGCTGTGCTACTTCCATATTCCATCCACTTTTTTAATATTTGCATTTTGCCTTTTACTGTTACAAACATCAGTAAAGGTGAACTGGATGGTAAAGGTGGGCCAAATGAACTAGCCTACATCCAATGAGAAAATTAATTTAAGCATGCAACAAGCTTAAGCCCAAATTATACAAAATGGTAAGCTTGCTGCCCAGCTTGAAGCAGCAATCGAGGCTATCGCATCTCGTTGACGTCCCTGCCGCGGTTCGTGGACGGGTCAGGGAGCGCCACGTGCACCTTGGCCACGTAACCAAACGCGTCAAAGCGCTGTACATGGACATGTGGAAAATATGACACACACACACACACAAAAGTACGCAGCCTTAAAAAGTTCTTATCCGCCACATCTGCCTGACGGGTAAATTCTACTTAACATCCTATTTCTGCAAAACAACGGCTAGGACGCTCAAAAGAGTTGGCGTGGTTAAGAAGCCGGAACAGCATCTGCGAATGGCACAGTTTACGAGCACGCCAGTATTTATACAAGCTAAAGTTTCCGCAGCTCCACCTACCAAACCGCTCTTTCCCGGTCCGGCAAACACTCACATGTCAATCCCGCACCACCCCCTCCCAGCAGCTGCCGACAACTGACCCTGACAACACACAAAACCCCGGGGGCAAACAGCTGATTGTATTATCCAAGAGTTTTATAAAAATTGAGTTACGGGAATAAACTTTCGTATTTAATTACAATTTCTTCAGTAATTGCTTCAGAGATGGCTGTTTTTCCTTTTATTACCATTTTGCACTTAACATTATTTCAATAGCTAATGTAACTCCTTTATCGTGTGCTGTTGCCATGGTGACCACCTTACCACTGGCATACAGTTCGGCGCGCAACAGACAATTTCTGGTGTCATCTGTTTTTGGTGGCTTGCAGCGTTTAACAGCGCCGCTGGGAAATGCAAATATGCGCGTGGAGATGTTGTGGTCAACAGTTTTATTTTCAGCATTTTTTTAGATGCAGAATGATTAAGTAATGATGTGTGAGTGAACATTGAAAGGGCTTGTCTGCCGTTTTATGCACACTGGAGTGGTGCAGCTGGAGGGATATCTGGATTTTTCCATTCTGGATTTTGAAATTGTCCACATTTACGCTTAATACACTTGGATATGATGCATGTAACTATTTTGTAAGGGGGTATATGTCCTTAGTGCCTCTCTTCCTTGAATATACTCTGTCCAGGAGGCCTCCTTTGATGAGACTCTTCCACCCAGGAACCCCTGGAAAGTCCTTGCCTCCAATTTAAAATGTGATACTCCTTAATGCAATTTATAATGCCCAACTTTAAAGGAAGACCAAATTGCAAAAAAGAAACATAATTCCAAGCATGGCCAGCATATACCAGCTAGAATGAGTACAAGATACTATTCTGGTGCATTCAATGGAAATCAGAATCATCCCTTAGGTCTGTGAGGTAGAAGCAAAACAAATTGTTCATGAGTGGAATTGAGCACAAGTCTATATATATATATATATATATATATATATATATATATATATATATATATATATATATATATATATATATATCATAAATTGATGTGATCACAGCATCCTGGCTGTTAATATACATCTGTAGGTGTTTTGTACATTTGGGCTTGAATCTACGTACGTGATGAAGTCCTAACCATGATATGCAATCCATCAAGTGTATTTCAGCTCTGACTCACCAGCATTGCATGCCTTCTCCCAGGGCTCATCAGACTTCACCTGGATTAAACATTGTTATCTGTGGAACTGATTAATGCATTTTGATTGTCATGCAATATGCACACCTGTCATGAAGTCATATTGCCTTAAGCTGGCATGACACCTCATTATCATGGCTGAGGCTGAGCTGGTGCTGAACATGAAGGAAGAGAACAAGGGTGTGGAGCCATGTGGTCCTAAAAACCAAATAAAGCTAGAGGAGCAACACCAGCTGATTGCTGCTAAGAAAGCAATTGGTTTTTCACAACAAACTTGTGAAGGCTTCCAGCCCTTACTGACTGAGGTAATATGATACTGAAGTTTTTATTACAAGCAAGCATCTAGCTCTAAATGAAAACAGAGATTGGTCCAGTTCAGCATTTGGTCATCAGTAGATAAAGTGGATGCAAACTCGCTGGTGAAGCAGGCTTGTGCTGTTGTGCAGTGGTGTGGCCTTTAATTTGCAAGCTGTCCGAAACATTGCGTGCAGCTGGTTTTACTGACTTGCAGCATAAAGACTGAAGAAATTTCAGGGCTCAGATGGATTTATTTAAGTCATTTCTAACACATTTTCCTGTTAAGCACAGTGTAAGTCTTAGGTATCAGCAAAATGAATTATGTGGATACTATTTATAACAAGCTAGCCCCAGTAGTTTTAACAATGTAATTCATGAACACATTTTAGTTGTTGTGCACTTTCTTTGATTAAACAAAGAAGATGAGACTATTTGAAAGAGAGCTCACCCTAATATCATGCTACTCAATCTTGTTTGCCAATTTGATGTGTTACACCAGCATGCATCACCAAACATGCTCCTTCCTACATTTTCCTGTTCAACGGCCATGTTTGTATACGACCGGGGCCAACCGCTGTGCACGTTTGGCGTCCATACCACTGCAGCTGCGTGTCTTATCTCCCCAGACGCATCAACAGCTGGCGGCCTGCAACGAGCGGTTGCAGGCGTTGGCCGGCCGCCGGCAGCGGGCGGCGGCGCGCACGCTCGAGGCGGCCCGTGCCGGCCGACACGCGCTCTACGGCTACCTGCGTGATCAGCTGGTCGGCCTGGACGCCAACGTTGCCGAGCAGCAGCGTCAGCACCACTGGCTGACGCAGCGCCTCGCCACGCTCGAGTGAGGAGGCACGGCGGTCTGGTGCCGGCACGTACGGCGATGGACTTAACGAGAGTGTGCGTGGGGAGCTTGGCCGGGATGTGCACTGCTGGGCTGATTTTCCGTTTGCTAGTTGATAGTCTGACATTGTTGCTCCGACGCCTGCTCATGTGCGTGTGCGTGTGCGCGTACGTGTGATGACGGCTGCTGTCTGTGGCTAAGCGCCTCTCTGGCTATTCGCATTAATGAATCTGGGAAGTGACGTGAAACAAAAAGCGTGTCTGCGTAGCAGATGTAGCGCCCTGCGTTTGCACCAATCCGTTAGACACTTTTGATCTGCCGTCATTTTTACATTCATGGTTATCAGCTCATCATGTTAGCCCAGTTTGGGATATCGGGCCAGATTGCAGGGCTCTCCTAACGCAGGTGTTTCCGTTATGCTTCGACGAACTTTTTCTGGCATGGCATATGAGCATGGTGAGGGTTTGTGCATGTACTCAACCATGCCTGATGTTGTAAAAGAATGTGCGCCGTATGTTTGAAATCTATTTGATAATTTTATCATTTTGAAGCCAACTCATTGACAGGAAATATCAATTACAAGCTTGTCAAATGGCCTCGTGGGTTAAGATTTTGGCGAATGTGTCATATTTTTAGGAAGTATGCTGCTGAAGCGGTGTTTGATGATGGCAAGCTTGTCGCTACGAAATTTTTTGTCAACCAGACGGAAGAAAGTTTCACGCAGAGAAAGCTGGCCCAGAAGGACTGCTACATTAGTCGTGAGGAGAAACTGGTTAACACCTATCAGGTAAAAAAAAACACACACACACACACACACAGATGAGTCCGAGGTCTCATGGGAAACAGATGAGTCTGAGCCCAGTCCAGTATTGCATTAGTCATGACAAGCTGGCAAACATCCAGGGCCGTAGTTTCGCAAAATGAGAATGAATTTGAGTATGAAACCGAATATGAATCACAAACACAAACATGAATTCCGAAATGAATAAGGAACTACGCCCCTGTAAACATCTGCTAGATTCTAAAAAAACAACAACAAAGTGATGAGTCCAGTGGCCTGCCACGTTAGGCCCGTCTTGGCTGACTGGGACTGAAATTTAACGGCCCCAGGTAACTCTGTCTAGAGGAGATACATGACAACATGACGTCCTTTTATCTATCCATTCCTCCCCCCCCCCGCAATCATCTTTAGAATATGTGATCACTTGCCATGGTTAACAACCATATGCTGTGGTTAATAACCAATTATTACCCTACTTGCGAAATCGTCATCACGCATTATGATGTACATCTCATACGAAATATTTGCTTCTTCTTACATGAGGTAGCAAGGCATTGACACTCCCAGGCCCTTTCTATGGCATCGAGCGCGGATTGGAAGGCATTGTGCCGCCTGTCTCCGCTTTTCCCATTCCGCCCTGCCCTGCCCACGTGTCTCACCGTCCCGCAAATGTCTGGCCGGACCGGCGCCCCGCTTGGTGAGCCGTGTATGGGCCGTGTCCTGCCCAACGCTGGCCGACTGCAGGCTAACCTGCTGCTGCGCGCAGGGCGGCGTGCGCCGGCGGGAGCGGGGTGAGCACGAGGCGCGGCGCAGCCTGCAGGCTCGTGAGGAGCTGCTGCGCCGCCAGGCAGAGGAGACGGCTGACCGCATGGACGCGCACGTGACTGATACACTGAGCGTACTGCGACGACAGCAAGAGGAGCAGGTGTGAGATCAGGGGAGAGCAGGGGAACAGCTTTGTGGTAAGGGGAGGACGGGGGAGCAGGTGTGTGGCCAGGGGAGAGCGGGAGGGGGAGGTGTGTGGTCAGGGGAGAACGGGGGAGCAGGTACGGAGTCATGAGAGAACGGGGGAGCAGGAACATGGTCAGGGGAGAGCGGGGAACTGATGCGTTGTCAGGGAAAAACGAGGAAGCAGACGTGTGGTCATGAGAAAATGGAGGGGATAAGGGTGTGGTTGGGGAATAGCGGGGCGGCAGGTACGTGGTCAGATGAGAACTGGGGAGGAGGGACGCGGTCAGGGGAGAGTGCAGGAGTAGGGGCATAGTCATGAGAGAACGGGGAGCAGGTATGTGGTTAGGAGAAAACGAGGGGGGGGGGAGTAAGAGCGTGGCCAGGGGAGAGCGGGGCAGTAAGTTTGTGGTAGGAGAAAGCAGGGGGAGCAGGTGCGTAGTCGGGGAAGAGCGAGGGAGTAGGTTGGAAACGTCAAACGTAGGGGGTCAAGGGAAACGAGGGGGTAGGAGCGTGGTCAGGAGAGAACTGGCGAGCAGTTGTATGCCCAGGGGAGAACAGAGGAAGCAGTTGTGCGGGCGGGGGAGAACGGAGGTAGCAGGTGGGCGGTCAGAGGGGAATGGAGGAGTGGTTGCGTTGGTTTGGGGAGAATGAAGGGAGCAGGTGTGCGGTCAGAGGGGAACGGGAGAGTGGGCGCATTTGTTAAGGGAGAACGGGGGAGCAAGTGCCTGGTTAGGGATATAGGGATGAGTTGTGGGGCCAGGAGGGAAACTGAACAAGCACATGGTCGGGGAAATTTGCAGAAGCAGTTGGCGTGTAGTCGATGGAAGCCTGGAACGCGACATGTATTCTCAGCATGCAGCGGATACCTTCTGCTACGGACTGACGTCGAGTGGTGTATAGAGCAAAGTGTGGGAAGAACATAGGCGAGCATATTTCAGACACTGATTATCAGGCCAGGCGCGTTCCGCGCGTGTAGGCGCTCAGGAGATAGCAGTCGTTCTGTGTGTGTGCTCAGGAGACAGCAGTAAGTCCATGTGTGTGCTCAGGAGACAGCGGTCGGTCCATGTGTGTGCTCAGGAGACAGCAGGCGGTCCATGTGTGCGCTCAGGAGACAGCAGTCAGTCCGTGTGTGCGCTCAGGAGACAGCATCTGGTCTATGTGTGCGCTCAGGAGACAGCAGTCGGTCCGTGTGTGCGCTCAGGAGACAGCATTTGGTCCATGTGTGCGCTCAGGAGACAGCATCTGGTCTATGTGTGCGCTCAGGAGACAGCAGTCGGTCCGTGTGTGCGCTCAGGAGACAGCAGTCGGTCCGTGTGTGCGCTCAGGAGACAGCATCTGGTCTATGTGTGCGCTCAGGAGACAGCAGTCGGTTCGTGTGTGCGCTCAGGAGACAGCATCTGGTCTATGTGTGCGCTCAGGAGACAGCAGTCGGTCCGTGTGTGCGCTCAGGAGACAGCATCTGGTCTATGTGTGCGCTCAGGAGACAGCATCTGGTCTATGTGTGCGCTCAGGAGACAGCAGTCGGTCCTTGTGTGCGCTCAGGAGACAGCAGTCGCTCCGCGTGTGCAGTCAGTAGTCGGTCCGTGTCCGTTCCTGTTCTGAGCGAGCGGCCGTGGGGCCGCGGCAAGACTTCGGCGCCCGTTCACCGGCGCTGCCGTGCGGCTGCAGCGGGCGGCGGCCGAGCGCCAGCGGCGGCGGCGCTCCGACGCAGTGCGCCAGCTGGCCCGCCAGCTGGAGTACACCCGTGAGGTGATCCGCGTGCAGCGCCAGCGGACACGCCGCGCCGCTACCGCCTCTGGCCCAGCCCAGCAGCGTCCGGCCGTCGGTGGCGCTGCCCAACTGCAGGTAGGTGCCCCGCCGCTCCCCAACGCTCGCCGCTATGTTGTTGATTACGCTGTGAGTGTTTCACGAAAGAGACATATCCCACGAAACAGGCTTTTTGGTTTTTTGTTCCTGGGAATGAAAAGACAGCTGCCGTTTCTGGTAGCAGCCTTCCCACACAGATATGGAATGCCTGAAGTTCTGTCAGTTTAGCGCCTTGCCTTCAACCGGGACGTTGTCGACCGAAATGTTGCAGTAATGCAAGTCTCAACTTGCGTTTTTCGTCTCCACATGACTTGCGCCGAAACGAAAACCAAAATATAACAATTGAAGCGTGAATGTTCAGCTTCTACGAAAAGAAGGAATGTAAAGTGACTTCGGAAGTACGCCGCAACGTTTTACAACTACAAGTTGAAACTATTTTTGGCCATGTCCAATTCTCGTACGTTAGAAACGCATTCGCAAGAGGTCCGAAGGTCTAAGTCTCGCCATGGGCTGCGCCCCACACCTGGAGTGAGCCGTCTCGGCAGCCGCTGTCACAGCAGTGTCTAAGTCTCGCCATGGGCTGCGCTCCACACCCGGAGTGAGCCGTCTCGGCAGCCGCTGTCACAGCAGTGTCTAAGTCTCGCCATGGGCTGCGCTCCACACCTGGAGTGAGCCGTCTCGGCAGCCGCTGTCACAGCAGTGTCTAAGTCTCGCTTTGGGCTGCGCTCCACACCTGGAGTGAGCCGTCTCGGCAGCCGCTGTCACAGCAGTGTTTTGTACTGCCGGCACTGCGGCGCCGCTCCCCGTCACGCCTGTCAGAGCGATAGCAGCATGCTCCATGCTGAGGAATGGGCCATTTTATCTTTGACTTTATTTTGAATAGACAGGGAGTGGTGCCATTTACTCTTATGTCTTGATACAGTACTGGCATCGCGAAATATGAGATCTGGATCTTACAACTACATTTAAGCACAACTATGTTAGGGCTTGGACCAAGCTTTAAGGGGACATTTAATTTTTTATTTGGAATTTCCCATTTGGCACCTTCCAATAACCCCAAAGCTCCGAGCGTTGTGTGCTGGGAACACGTAAAAGTCATCTCACTGCCATGATAAGCTTTGTCGTGGGAACAAAATTGGTCATGACAACAGGTAAAGAAGTCTCCGAGCCGGAATTACCATCAATCTTGCTTCCATCGGTAGATTGGCAACACAAAAAGTTTATGTGGGTGCAGTTCCTCGTCGTGAACTCTCGAGCCGTCCCTCCTTTTGTTTCTGTGTTTCCAAAACGTTTGATTCCTGACTCTGTGCTTATGTCGGACCATTGTCATGACCATATTAACAATAGATTGACCCGTATTATAGTGACAACGAGGCTGTCAACAGTATTTCATCAACCTCTGCCCATGAGACGACACAAGCAGTGGCTCTAGCTAATCGACTGTACCGCACACTTAGCCTCGCAAATGTGAATGATGTTTGAACAATCGTCACTTGACACTTATTCGGAGAGTACACCCGAAACTCGACACGTAGCCGTCGTGTCCGATGCGCTAAAGCCGAGTTCCATTTCGCAGCTACCGACGCGCCCTGTGTTCTTCGAGCCAGGGGACGTGTCCTTGCTTGAAAAGGTCAGCATATTACGAGATAACGGATAACCTCGACGCCAATGAAAATCGAGCAGATAATAGTGTCAAACGTGAGCGCACGGAAAGGTTGGGCACGTGCATCGTATTCAGCACACCCTGGTTCAAGATTGTTACGACTGCGGCAATAGGGAGACGGTGGCTGTTTTCGGAAGCGTGCAACCAAACGGCGTGAAATCAACATCAGACTTATTCCGTTTATAAACAAATACACTGGGAAATCTCAGGCAATAGCAGAGCTGGAGTTACTTGGTAATGCAGTACTGATGGCGCATGATGTTCGATGCACGCATTTCAAACACTGGGAGTCCCAACGGTATTTCCACCGGCCTGTGATGCAACAGTATTTGCAGGCGTCCGCTAAGGCAGGCAGCCGGCCTCTTTTCCTTAATCGATGTTTTGTTACGCAAATGTGTCCTAACGTCTCGTCTTATCGGGTGTATGCTGCGACTGCGACGGTGACATCACCGGCCGTGACGTCATCGGTCGTGACGTCGGTTGTGATGTCGCTGGTCGTGACGTCGACTTCACTGTCGCCAGAATCGGGGAGGGGGGGGGGGTGAGCACTGGCCCGCCCACTGATGCACGGTTCCTGGACGGGGAGGTCTCGACAACGGAGATTACTCAGGACGGCCGCGCACCTCTTACCTCTCCCCGTCAACACACCGCTCCACAATTGTCTTTTGGGTTTGAAGAAGCATAACCGGACCCAGCTAAAAAGTGCTTTGGCTGGGCCGTAAGTAACACACCTTACAAGCCTGTAATGCACATACCTTTGAAACCATGAATGTAATCTGTCAGCACGCGTATTGCATGGTTGTGTCCATAGTATGCAGTGCTTCAGTGATGCGTTATCATAAGTAATGCATCTAGACGACTGATGTGAGAGCATATATTTGTTTGCGCGCTGGTCTTGTGGGTCTAGATGCACACCACTCGGCTAACTTCCGTATCGTTCGAACTGCCTTTTCACAATTCCGGAGGCGCAGGTTTCGGCTCCATGTATTGTATGAAGTATTGTATGAAGTGTATGTCTTTGCCGGGGCAATGCACGGCTGCTTTTGGGGGGCTCGGGCCCAGCGCCGCCCGCGAGGTGTGACTGAAGGATAAAGAGCCGCAGGCTGGAGCCCACACCCGTACAGTACTTTCAGTAGTCCTACAGACGCTTCCGTAGATCATCTGCAGCACACGTGACGCCTCGGCGTGCGTCCTGGGCAGTATCTGCATACGGCGCGCCAAGGCGTCCTCCCTGTTATTGGGCGAGTTCTGCCCAGCACGGTGATCGGCCTTCTCAACAGTCGGGAGATCAGCTGAGGTAACTGGGGGAGGTATCTCTGACCTGTGAAAACACTCGTCCAGCCTGTCCAAAAGCTCGGTGATCCTTCGAAGCCTTCTATCTCCGGACTAATTTGCTCCTACCATATTCAAAATAGTCAGCGTATGGGCTAGCACCAGCTTTTTATACCTCGCACTCACCACTGTCTCCGACTGCGCGCTTTGTTCTCCGGATCAAAACCAAATCCCTCTCCTCTGTTAACGTTATTCAAGCTGTTGCTTTGACGACATGGGCCATTCAAAGCTTGTCATCAAACATCAGCTGTGCGGCGCACCGTATGGCTTGAGGCGTACCTGCTGGGCCACACGCAGAACGTCAGGCTCAGCCACTGGCTGCAGGCAGATGTCCTCCGCACTTCCCGACGGCATGGGCGTCTTGCAAGGTTCCGCACGAGGTCCGCTCCCGCGCATTATGTTTCAAAATCGGCCCTAGCCTGTCTTTGTCGACTGCAGACGCCATCCATTACGACCTCAGCCTGTCCTTGTCGCCTGCAGACGTCGTGCATTACGACCTCAGCCTGTCTATGTTTACTGCAGACGTCGTCCATTACCACATCAGCTTGTCGCTGTTGACTGCAGACGTCCATTACGACCTCAGTCTGTCCTTGTCGACTGCAGACGTCATCCATTACGACCTCAGCCTGTCCTTGTTCACTGCAGACGTTGTCCATTACGCGAAGTTCCGTGGAGTTTCTCTCCTAGTCTTTGCAACGCCTCGATAAGGTGTGGCGGATGGTCCAGTGCAGTTCACGGCCCTTGGTAGATCCGGAGACAAGATATAATATGTATTGTCGATATCGATATAATATATATCGACGATATAATAAGATATCGTCCTTCAAAATCAGTCGTCTACAGCACAAATCACCCAGAGGCGCAGAGCACCGGCGCCTACGGCAGCCCCGTGAAAAGGTGCTCTGTTATAGCCTGCACCCCAGGGGACAAACTGGATCCTCCCATCGCACCACTGACGCTCCGTCCCCGGTACCTGCGCGGACAGCTGCTCCAGTAAGGTAACGCCATCTATCAGTACGTAGCGATTACTGATGCTGCCACCTGCGACGGAACCCCGGGGGGCCGTCTGATGAGGGACGGTACTTTACGTCAGAGTGCTACAAAGCACGCACGATGCACGCACGGCGCGCAAGCACATACGGTGGGTCGGTTTGCGGTGGGTCGCCTGCACCGGTTGCGCTGCTGCCTGAACTGCCCGTCAGGGCGGCCGGCGTCGCGCCAGATCCTGCCGCTCATCGCTGGGATCGGCTCGGTGCTTCATCGTCGGCGCGCGACGAAACTGTGCGATCGGGCCCAACAGCTACCAGATCGTGTGGTTAAGAAACCCTAGCAGAAATAATTGCATGCGGTTTCAAGGATCTTTTTGTATTTGCAGTCTGCTTAAGATAACTGCTACGAGAAATAGCTCCGATTTCCAGCGGGCGTTAGGCTGCAAATTTGTGAGACACTGCAAATGAGGTGTGACTTTTAGAAGCCAGGTATCTTAGCAAAACGACCCGATATGACCACCGAAAATAGGTATCGCTTGTCGTTAAGCACAGGTGGTCCAGATCGCAAAAATTGTGTTATGCAGGATGGTATGGCCTAGCACGTGCAGACGAGGAGGTATGGGTAATTTTCTACGTACATTACCAGGATAAACCCATTTCCTGAAGTGAAACTGAAGCTGCACGACCCTCTCTCACTAGTGACTGTGTTGAAAATTAGAGTGACGAACGCCTTTGTCGGGAATTGATATAAACAAAGAGGCCTTCAGCTCGGAGTATTTCGACGTGAGTTTGAAACCCGTTGACAATACTGGACCTTCGGTATAGCAAAAGGCACTGATTAAATGGCGTCACGCAAGTATTGGTTGAATCGAGTAAAGTCGACGTTTCAAAGCTGTTCTCATGTTCAGACTGCTTTGCGAAGATCAGTCAAGATCACCTCAATATGTCTGTTTTCACTCTTGGGGCACAGCACAAAAAGTGCACTGAACGTACGTGCCCCGGCACTTTTTTGTGCAATTAGAGGAAGATACACCACCGCAGTGTGCTTTAAGCACATAACCACCCCCAGCATACTGCATTACAGTCCGGCGTACCATATGGCTACTAAGGGGGCAGTCGTTATATCACAAAGCGGTGCGTGCATGTTCTGATCCCCAGCCGTGTGAACATTGCCTTGCTAAGATATCCCTTATTGTTTGCGAAGGGATGCTCGGGGCACCGTGTCACAGCTGCCCTTGCGCCACGTGTCCTCTTTTTGGCGATGCACCAGTTTCGGTAAGATCGTTGCAGGCGTGTGAAACAAACTGCGCATGTGAAACTTCCGTTTATAGATTACAAGCTGTAAAAAGCTACAAGCGAATGCCACCGGGCCACATAATGGTTTTCACGTCCTCATGGTAGCGTGGACTGGGGATCCTACTTGAAGATCGCAACAAGTTTTATCAGCACTTGATGGCCTGGCGTGTCTGGCTGGGTGTAGGCTTGACAATATTTGCCAACTGACACATGTGTTGCGCCGATTAATCGGCTGAAAAGAAAAGGCACGCTGAACAACGGACGGTGTAATATCTCTTGCAACCCCCGCGCGGAATTTTTACGTGGGTGAAACATGCGTAACGTTTGTGATCGTTTAAGGAATACTTCGGAGAACGGGGACATCATTAGTTGACCATACATGGTAGTCTGACACGCGGCAGGACATGGTGCTGAAGCAAATGCCAGTTTTTATGTGATCGCACCCTAATCATAAGATCGGAAACCTTATACCAGTACACTGCCGCATATTGAATTTGATATTGGCATAATTGGCTTGAGACCAGGTCACGACATTCAGCTATTTTGTTCGGTTTCGGCTTGGTGTCATTTACAACGGGTGGCTCTGGCTTCAGGTTTGTTGTTCATTTTTCAACAGACCGTTTCGGTTTCAGCTTCGAATCAGTATTAAATCATTGCTTTTCGAGGGACGTGAGTTGTCGATTAGCAGAGCTGAGTCGTGAAAAACCATGTAAGTTGTCGATTAGATGGAGGCGACCAAGACCGGGACGCTTCGCGAAGCTGCATTTGCGTCGCGCACGTGGAGGTGGCACCGCTGCATTCATGGCCTTTGGACGTCATTCTGCACTTGCGCAGCCCTGCTGTCACGGGCGGTGCCATGCAGATCCGAGAGCCGGTCACTTTGCCGAATGTAATTCTATGGGTAAACAGTCTGGTGTCGGGGATGAACTTGACGCGCTTGGTTTGGATTAGAGCCCCTTCGGCCAGTCATGACCATTTCTGGGCTCTGGCATAGAGGGGAGCTGATAATGATGGGAAAAGCCGCATGCACCTGAGTGTCCTCCGCTGATGCTTCGCCTGCGCAAGGACCCCCACTGCCGTACAAAGGTAAAACCCCATATGTTTATGTTTGGCCATGTTGCGTTTGTATGTCATTTGATTGATATTCTCAACCTGAATTCGTTTACCTAAGCCATTAATTGAAATCTTCACAAGCTTTTAGTTGAAGAAAGGGCTAAAAGCTTGTAAAAAATCAGCTTATGTTTTACGTAATTGAATTCAGCTTGAGAGGACAAATCAAGTGACATCAAGCACTCAGTCATAAATAAAGATACGGTGTTTTGCCCTTGCGTGGCAGGTTATGTATGGGCGGGTTGTACACTCATCGGGAGGGCGGGGCTCCCCACTAGGGGCCACTTCAGGCTCAAAGCACTCATCGCTGGAGGAAATAACTTGCGCGGGTGAACGGGACGTCGCGATGATGCGGAATAAGGCGAGAATGGGGCCGGGAGGCCGGATGCGTGGCGACATCAAGTTGGGCGAGGTTCTGTCGTATCAAGAGGTGTGGTCTTTATCATAGGCCGGTGAACTTCCGAGTCGTTTGGACGTCTCAAGTGACGTCCAGGTGGTGACGTCCTGCCAGGTCCAGGCATTTAACGTCCTAGCGATTTGTGCGGCTTCTGTGCCTTTGTGTTGAGTGTGACGTCATCACGTGTGACGCTATACGTCGCCGCATCAGATGTTGAGGCGGTATTTGCGTCGCACAGCCGGGTCCGCGCGCCGCACACAGTGGGGTGAGCTGAGCGACCTTTAGCTGATTGGCGTTGGCTGAAGGCTTGTACGTGTCGCGAAGGGCATGTTCGCTCTTAGACGTGGTGTCGGTGTTAAGGCCAACGAATTGATTGGGACAGGCTCGACGTGGTCTATCCTTGCTTGGTGCATCTTTTGTACGGATACTTGACAGTGGTGGCGGCAGTCTGTGATTTGGCGGTTTTGACCTCTGTAGCTCCGATATTCAACACATCGGCCAATGCGGCGGAATAAGCAGCAAGTAGAACGCAATTATTTAAAAGTTGTGCCGCATGACTTGCAAGCATTTGCTTCAAGGTCTGATAAGGTGTGTTTCCGGAACATTGCAATACAAATAATTTGCGAACTCAGTTCGATTAACATAGAAAATATGGAGTTTGGTAGCTGTGAAAAGCTGCGAGACACTGGTTGAAACTGACCCAGACGCCATCAGCGTGGGATCGCAATGGCACAGGACCGACTCATGTCAACGGAAAAAAGAACGAGCAGTCGTACTAGCAAGTGTTCCGGTGCTCCAGCCGGCTATACGCATTTGCGCGCAGACTATGGGCTCGCCGGCTTTGGCATGGGTTTGCTTTAGCGCCATTGCCAAATCTCGACTACCGAGAAGGTAAAGACGCGAGGCAGGAGGGCGGTACAGGCGAATTCACGTTTACGTTAACACAACACAACACGTTAACGTTCACACAACATTAACCGATCGCGGCGATGCCTAGCTCATGGCAACGCCGGTCATACAACAGAAGGTGACCAGGGTGGGCTCCTCGGAACCTGATCTTGATCATCACACTGGCCCTAAAATCGGGGAGATTAGGTTCCGAGAGTTTTGCCGTGACCACCACGCAGGCGCCTGTCCCAGCTCGCATGTGAGATTCAACCATTTTGACGAGTGAAATGACTAGGCCCCGCTGGCAGGTTTACCTAAACAAAGCCAGCTGAAAGGCCATACTAAATGGAACCCTTGTTGGGCTCCAAGCCGTTCAAGTCTGTGCATTATGTGCTAATTTACACACGTTAGCCATTAATGAACCTGTTCTTGAATTATTCGCTAATAAGTGACGTTTTAACGCGATGATGAATCTGTTTATGTATGTTTTCAAAGGCGACCAGCCCGTCCTCATATGTTACGATATCATGTGCAATGTTCATGATCATAATGTGACGGCGAGTTGAGTGCACACTCAGTTTTCTTTCCATCGCACGCTACTCGCGCAACAGAAGGCCTTTTGCTGGTTACCCGTGCATGTCAATTAAACGTACGTTGATCTTTTACAGCTTGTTCAACAAATGTATGTCGACCATCACAAAGCTACATGAGTCACGTGTTTACCTTTAACCTGTATTAGTTCCAAAACAGCACCGAAGCCCATTTTTGTTCTCGCTTATTCACTAGGCGCTTGGCAGCATCAGGAAATAGCCGGTGGAACGCCTGCGGTTCCTGTGGTTGAAGCCAGGAGCCGGTGAATGTCACAGCCACTGGCTGCGTTCAGAGGGGAGGTGCCAGGTAGAGCAGGGTCGCCCTTTGCGCGAGGACCCCGTGCTAAACTGCCACGGCGGCGGGCCACGGCGTGTGCAGTGGGATCAGCCGGAGGTCAGCGCCCGTGGACCTGGCGGCGGCAGCTGCAGCTCAGCCACCGCCGTGTGGCCGGCCGTCCCGCCGGCTCCGCCGGGCACGGCTCTCGGCGGGAGGGCGGGCGCGGTGACCAGTGCTGGTCGGTGATCTGGCATCGCTGCAGCTCAGTGGACGTGGGACACTGCCGGCTCCCCGGGCACGGCTCTCGGCGGGAGGGCGGGCGCGGTGACCAGTGCTGGTCGGTGATCTGGCATCGCTGCAGCTCAGTGGACGTGGCACACTGCCGGCTCCCCGGGCACGGCTGTCGGCGGGAGGGCGGGCGCGGTGACCAGTGCTGGTCGGTGATCTGGCATCGCTGCAGCTCAGTGGACGTGGGACACTGCCGGCTCCGCCGGGCACGGCTCTCGGCGGGAGGGCGGGCGCGGTGACCAGTGCTGGTCGGTGATCTGGCATCGCTGCAGCTCAGTGGACGTGGGACACTGCCGGCTCCCCGGGCACGGCTCTCGGCGGGAGGGCGGGCGCGGTGACCAGTGCTGGTCGGTGATCTGGCATCGCTGCAGCTCAGTGGACGTGGGACACTGCCGGCTCCCCGGGCACGGCTGTCGGCGGGAGAGCGGGCGCAATGACCAGTGCTGGTCGGTGATCTGGCATCGCTGCAGCTCAGCCACCGCCGTGTGGCCGGCCATCCCGCCGGCTCCGCCGGGCACGGCTGTCGGCGGGAGGGCGGGCGCAGTGACCAGTGCTGGTCGGTGATCTGGCATCGCTGCAGCTCAGCCACCGCCGTGTGGCCGGCCATCCCGCCGGCCCCGCCGGGCACGACTCTCGGCGGGAGGGCGGGCGCGGTGACCAGTGCTGGTCGGTGGTCTGGCATCGCTGCAGCTCAGTGGACGTGAGACACTGCCGGCTCCCCGGGCACGGCTGTCGGCGGGAGGGCGGGCGCGGTGGCCAGTGCTGGTCGGTGGCCTGGCATCGCTGCAGCTCAGTGGACGTGGGACACTGCCGGCTCCCCGGGCACGGCTCTCGCCGAGAGGGCGGGCGCGGTGACCAGTGCTGGTCGGTGGCCTGGCATCGCTGCAGCTCAGTGGACGTGGGACACCGGAAAGACGCCTCACCGGTACCATGACCCTGCGTGTGCCGCATGCCAGGTGGCTCGCATAACATTGCGGCAACGGACGACGATGCAGTCCGCAGCAATCCTTTTAGAGATGGCTTTGTTAGTGGTGCAGACCAGTGGCCAGGTGCTATGACGCGGCTGACCCATGCTGGGGATTGACACGGGATGAGGGACCGAGCCTGCGGGGCTCTACAACAGCCTGTCTGGGAAGCCACAGTGACCGAGCGTGCGATTACCTGAAAATCGATCGGGTACGAAGTCTGCTGGACGGGAAATATCACATAACCTAAATCGTAGATATGTCCTCCCACGCTGTAGCGTTGTAGGCGTGTCACGGCTGTCAGAGCCACGCTAATGTCGTTTGGTTTTCGTGGAGTAATTTCGCGGAGCATTTGGGCGTATCATTTATCAGTACTTCCTTGCATGACTTTCTGGTATTTTTGACTTAGTATTGTGTGCACGATAGCTTTCACGAACATCGCATTGAACGAGCGTTTATCTTTGCATTTATCCACACGTAGCCGGGTGGGTTTTTGAGTCGCATATAACGTTTGCTACGTGCCGCTGACTGGGATGGCTTGCGACCGATGACAGCGGCCGCGCTTAAGGTCAAATGACGCCAGAGGGTAGAACGGATCTTGCCAATAATTGCGGCACGTTAAACTTTTCGCCACAAAATTCTGCTGCTGACCCGGAATTTCGCGAACGGAAGGTGGGGTCAGGACCCACGTAACGAGCATTGCGTAGCGTGGGCTAGAATTCCTGAAATTCATCCACTGCAAAGGTTCGGAGTAGATCTAAATAATGAAGGATAAAAAATCGTTGCCGAAGCCGAATGTCAAAGTCGAGCCCACTGATAACCTGTCGGTGCAGGCGTACGCGGCTGTCATTGTATGTCAGAACGCGTGCTAACTGTTGTCTCTGTCAAACCTCGTCCCATGTCGCTGCAGTTATCGTTATGCCGTTTTGGTGACAACGCCTTCTCCACCTGAATTATGGTTTGGTCCGGTGTCATCAAACTGAAGACAGTTGCACGGTGTTTTGGCATCTCCGCCCTTCGCTCGTTTGGAGCGTCAGTTGCGTTCGATGCCAGCCGCATCACTCGGACTCTCCACCGTGTGTGGCAAACCGAGCATGCTAGTCAGGCGGCCCGACGACAACATTTGGACCGGTGTGCATGGATGACTGGTGCCGAGCGTTTGAGCGCGACTCCAGGGAACGGCAATGAGCTTCGCATGTCGCCCTCGATCGGCTGCTTTTCGCGGACGTGGCCGTAGGCGAAATGTGTATAGTATGTATTTGTGTATTGCATTTGAACATTGTGAAAATTGTCGACTCGGCCGGGATTCAACCGAACGGGGTGGGTCGTCACGCTCGCCGAAAGCCTTTTGCCGCCACTGGTAGCAGCCCCATGGAGCCCTCAACGGTAGCAAGAGCAATTCTTCATGTCATGTGCGGTTTCATTTTCAAGGCATTTGCTCTCAAGCTGCTTGGTGTTACACATTGTTCTCCCCACAACACTGCGACAGGGGCGAAGCACAGTCTCCGCACTCGTCTCGCATGAAAAAGAAAAATAGCCAGTCTCGTCAAGAGTGTCATAGCCTCAATCTAAACTGGGTCGGGACCTGGGCGTCACGAAGCCAGTGCCGTCAGACAGTGAAGAGAACGGGCAGTCGTAGTGGCGTAAGTGTACGTCAAGGTGTGCAGCCGGCCTTGTGATTGCTAGCGGGTGTCATCTGTACATGGTAAAAGACCATGAGAGGTAAGAAGGAATCAATCGGACGTCATCTGCGTGTATGGCGGTGGTGCAGAAAGTGATGTGGGATGCTGATTAAATGATAAAAACGTTGTTGATCCTGAAATCGAGCCGTCGAGATGAAGAGCCAAATTTTGCCATGCGCTACTGCTCGATCCTTTTCTGCCCATCCACACGCTCGGGTGTACTGAGCTGAACCACCCACTGAACCAGTGGGAGTGGACACTACACCAGCTTCCACCAGAGCCTGTTGCGCTCCATACTTTCAAAAGCGTAAGCGGTGTCCACCACCCAAAGCAAGTCTGCCGCCCAGAGGCATACAGGCATAAGCGCCATCAGGTCAGTTGTCAAGGAGAACCATTTTTTAAAAAGCTTTCGGCAGATGAAAGACGCGTATGTGTATAGAAAATGGAATTTGGAATATTCTGCATAATTGTAAATAACTCCATTTCAGAAATAGTATTTGGGCCTTTTCATTTTTTGACGCCAGACTTTGCAACGGCCCACTTTGTATCGACAGATGTGATGAGAAAAATAGCGCGCGAATAACGCATAGTGAAACCCTAGAGAACCTTGCCAAATGCTCACGGAAAACGGACATTTCAATTCGCCGAGACGAAACATTTGTACGTCATGTCACGTTACGGTTACGTTGTGTCAGGGTTACGTCAGGCCGCTTTCGCCTAAGTGTTGGCGTCATCTGTGCGACGGCGACGCTGACGTGTAATTGCATCGTTTGTCCCACCTCGCGCAGTGGAGACTTCTTGGATGCGTAGCTTTGATCGATTGCATGCCTTCTTCCAGCGCCGTAGGATCGATTCATCGTCGAATTTAGGTGATTGCCTGGGATGTGTCGCCGGATATGTTAAGGTGTATCTTGTCTGGAAAATTTCGTACCGATGAACCTGTTATGACAGATTATGATTGCTCATCTGAGGTGAAAACACTGTACATGGTCAGTTTCACTTGTTAGACCTCGTTCATTGTCCATCACAGACTGTCCTCTCAGCTCCAAAATGCAACTTCATGAACGACAAAACCCAACAAGAACAAGGACGAGACGACCGTTTGTTCACTGCTCTTGCTGCTGTCGAACGAAGGAAGGATCTCTGCTATCATTGGCGACAGCACCGAGGAGCTGATGGCACACCGCCGGGACTCCAAAGCCTCGTGGTGCTCTGCCTCTGCCATGACCACACATGGGAGGCGAACGGGCCGCCGAGCTCTGGCTCCCCTTTGACATCGGAATGTTACTGCGCCGCAAGCGGCGTACGGCTCAATGCGTCGTATAACGATCATCATGCAACGCTTTTAAGACCGCCTCAGCGTTGGATTGTGCTTAGCGCATGGAAACTACCATGTGCTTGATTCGATTCAGATTCTGAAGCGGGTCAAAAATCACTCGGAAGTAAGTGAATTGAGCTTGATTCGAATCCTCCGACTTTGGCGTGATTCACGGTCGTAGTCGCTTTGATTCTCGTACTTTGGATTGATGGAATCTACATGGAATCAGCATCAAGTCATGAGGGCTGTTGACGGTAAATTTAAGTGCTTAACTCTTCTCACAAGTCGTAAGTGATCCTTACCGTTTATACAAGTTCTTGGCGTTTCTCACGGTTTGTCCCGTAATTTACGCCATATTGTGCCAAATCCATTCACACCATATGTTTACCTTTTACGGTGGAATGCAATTTGCGTATGAATTATTACTGTCAGATCCTGGTTTGCTTGGAGAAGGTCTGTTTTGAAATTAACGAAACGCTTAAGGTTCGTACATGCTATTTTTTACATTGATTCGCATCAATATTTGCGCGCTGTTTTTCTTTCTTTTTGAGACAATTTTCTGTCTTGAAATATGTGTGCGTCGCTGTCTTCAAATTACCCTCATATAATTTTAAGTGCACCGACATCGCGGAATCAGTGAGGCTCGTTGCAGAAATAAAATTTCCTTCTTCAGTGCCGTTTATTGCTCCGTATGACACACATCAAGGCATACACCAGCCTTCTTAGAATTACTGGGACTAGTATACTTCTCACGAGTCTTGTGTTAAAGCTCGTGTTGGCCGTTTTTTTTTGTTTGTTTGTTGCTATTTTCTTCCTATAACAGCTGTTTTTATGGGCAATTTGTGAGACGTAGGTCTTGTCACTTTCCGGTTATCGACCGCCGTCAATAGCACGGATTGACACATTCCGGCCACACCTGAACGAAAACTGCTATTGGTGTAAGGGACTGGAGTAAACAACTGTCAGTTGATGTTTGCAATGCATCAGAAACAGCACAATATCTCCGATTTTGGCGCGTGCCCAATGTGACGTAACTCGCTTGCAGCCGCGGTGCAGTGAATGCTTCCGCCGTAGCGTCGCGTGCTTTTGTTCCGGGCCGTATGCGCCCACGGACTGTATTTAAACCGCCACCAACCATACACACCGGGCTTCCAACGTGCCAGCACACTAATACCTCGCTGTCTGTCCATTGCGTGCTCGCGGCGCAGCGTCATGGGAACGCCCGAGTTAGCGGCGTTCTCTTGTCGAGGCTGATCCACTTGTCATCAGGCTTCATCCAGGTGTCCGTTTACCTCCCGTTCCGCTGGCGGTTCCGCACGTTATTACGCTCTGCCTAACTGCCAGCACGCTTCCGAACACAACTCGAAAGTCTCGAAGTTGTTGGCGTTTTTCGGATCCGTTCCTTCCGGGTACTTGCCGTCCCAGAGGAACAGAAGGCAGGCATCCAAAGAAGGGTTCCAGTACCAGCGGGGGCTGGTGTTGGCGGATTCGTCTTCAGAAGGTTCTGGCTTCGGCTTCAAGCACCTGGCCTCCCGCGGTGCGCCGTGCACGACGCAGACGGCCAATAGCAAAGCGAGCCCCACAGTTCGCATGGCAGCCATGGCTTGTCAGGTGGCGCCGCGCTGGCCTGCTGATGAGCTGAGCCTCGAGCTGGCGCACGTCCGCTGGCGACTGGCGTCAGAGTGGCCGACTCCGCGGGGCCGCCGGCCGGATCTGCCGTTGACCCGCGACATTTGGCGCGCGTCGGCCGTGACGTCGCTGTCAAGCCGCGCCGCCCACGACCTCCCGGCGGGCAGCCGCTGCGGCCGCCCCTCTCTGGGCTCGCCTCGCTGGCCGCACGGGGCGAGCAACGGCACGGCGGTCAGCAGGCTCATTCCGCGACACTGATGCGAGTCACAGTCAGTGCTCAGGGTGTGCTTTCGCGCGGCACTTCAGGTCCTGCTCTAAACCCACTGGTGCTGGCAAATGTATGAACATGGCTAGCGAATGCCCAGAGCGTTACCACACGACCGTCTTTTCTTCGTTTCTATGACGTGCCTTAAAATGTTGCCCCGGCCGGTCCTCCACACACCACAGCTTGAACAGTGTAAGCGATTACTCGGTGATGATGACTATTCAAAAATAGCAATTGACGAAGAGATTGAGTCCACCTTGAGGCGACGAAACCAGAAACCGCTCGGCAGTAAATCGACCCTCAACTTTTTTATTGAAAGAAATGCATCCGCCACATAAGGTCGACGAAAAAGTTTTACGGAGCAAAATCAAAACAGACATCACACCGACTGATGAAATCACCGAAAAAAGACTTATTATCCATTGCAAGAGCAGAACAACTGACTGCTTTATCATGAAAAGTAACTTGACAGCGGGCCCAAACCAACAAGCGCGCCAATATAGTGAGTAAATGCAAATGCCCGTACGGAGACTTCCGGCTCAGCAACTCTGCTTTCATTGGAATGGCCATAACATCCATATCACGACGCATGACTATGCACCTACAGGAGGGAGGGCCAGACCAACATATGCGTAAAACCCATAACCAAGAACTCCTACGCTCTGACCTGACTGAAAACACACTGGTTCTAAAATCATGTCCGAGCAAACGCCGCCTACAAGCTCTTGCAGCCATTTTCATCAGAGAAAGAATGTCTCACTTAAACGAACAACTAAGTCATGCATTACTTCTGACCTGTCCAGTCTCCCAATGACAGCAGGGCAATTCGATTTCTACCTCCCATGGCGTTAAACTGGCTGGCAAAGTGCTATGCGCCTATTTGTACGTGCTTTGTAATTTTAATAGATATTTGGATGCCTAATTGTTAACTGATGGCTCACCAATGATTCTGTCTCGTAGAGCATGTCTCGTGTTTGTCATATCCGAACGTTTTCCGTCCGACCGTCTTACCTTTCTTTGAGAATGGCGAATGAACGTCCTTGAACGTTGGCTAGCTTAAACATATATATATATATATATATATATATATATATATATATATATATACATATATATATAATATATATGTATATATATACATATATATATATATGTATATATATATATATATATATATATATATATATATATATGACTATAGGCGAGTTGAGTTTTTGAATTACCGACAACAACGAAGGATTTGTTTAAGCAATCGAATAACCGCAAAAGAAACTGATTAAATGTACATTTACCCTTGCGTATAACAATACTTGCATTTATGAAAGCATACTGCCTAATTACACATGCATATATATATATATATATATATATATATATATATATTTGTTTTTCTTCTTCTTCAAATTGTGACGCTGAAAACGAGATACAACGACGTATGACAATACACTCTGACGGCAGTCCAAGACAAGACATCCAACCAACCGTCAAACTGTATTGTCAAAATCAAATGACATCTGCCCACAAACGAGACGAAAAAGCTTTACGGGGAATTTCTCTCGACATGTTAAAGACAAAAACGGCCTCAAAATAGACATCGTCATTTATTAGCGTAATAAGAAAATATCTAACTTTTTATGAGAAACAGCCTAGACAAACCTGATAAACCAAGATGCACCAATGTAGAGTGTCAATTCAAATGCAACATCGAAGGCTGCAAACTTCGTTCCATACACTTCATTGGTGTGGCCACAACACCCACAACGCCTGACAATGCACTTCGTGGTCGGGCACCTCTGGACTACATGCGACACGAACACGACATGACATTGACATGACAACAACTGCCAGACAGCACTGACATTTTACAGACGTGCAATGACAACACGCCTTCAAATTTGGGAAAGCATATTCATTAACGAACTCTCTCCAGCCCTAAACAGACAGACAAATCCTTGCAAAGCTCTTGAAGTACTAGATGGTGGGCGGTGAGCACTACTGATGTGATTGTGGCAGTAGTGTTCTCATGGTGTCTTTACAGTGTTCCCATTATGAGTGTTTCTTAAATGTATCAAAATTAAAATAGGATTCTGTCTTACTTCAATAAGTTATGCTTCATGTATGTTCTCCGTACCAAAAGATGTTTTCCAATATATATATATATATATATATATATATATATATATATCCTCTCCTCTCTCTCCCTCCCTCCCTCCCCTCTCTTCTCCACTCTCCCCCTGTCTCTTCCCAATGTAATGTACATTTGCCTTATCATTTACCGCCCTTTTCTAGTTGTTCGATGTTCATTCTCATCTCAGTCATAACTAGTAGAACTACCCAATTACCTGTATTCCGTATTACAGAGCGCGGCTCATAATCGAGACCTACATATAACGCGTTAAGCTTGTTGAAAGCCAACCGCTGTCTGTGGATGCGGAGATTCGTGCTGACATACTACAGATCTGAACTAGTCATTCATATATTTCTTTGCCTTGAACGAGACATGGTCTTTAAGGTGCGATTTATCTGACGTCTCGATAACGTCATACATTTATGACCTATTGCAAAATAGGCCCCGCGAAAAAGTCTGCACAAGTTCGCGTGTGTCCAGCCCAGAAACCTCCAAACTTCAGGTCTTAAAAAGGGGAAGACTGAACAGCGTGAGAAGACCCTCAAAATGGCTATCTCAGTTCCAAACGCTCGTGTCAGACAGAGGGACGCAGCTCGCCAGTGCCGGCACCCGTGCCGAGGCGGCGAGCTCGTACGTCAGCCGCGGCCGGTGCAGTGTGTACCTGCGCTGGGGTGCCGGGCTGGTACGTCAGTCGCGGCCGGTGCAGTGTGTACCTACGCTGGGGTGCCGGGCTGGTACGTCAGCCGCGGCCGGCGCAGTACGCACCCCTGGGCAGCGCATGGCCATCTGCCCACCTGTTTGTAGGGCACCAAGCCGACCAACGGATGGATGCACAGGGGGATGTCGTCGTGCGGCTGGAACTCGAAGCTGCCGCCGCTGGCGAAGTGTTCCTTCCCGGCCAGAGGTGCCTGGAACAGGACCAGCTCGGGTCTGCACTTTGGTTAGTAAATAGCCGCAGGACGGCCTTGTGCACGGATGACGGCGGTGGCTGAACAGGACCGATTGAACATGCGCAATATGCGTAGTGTAATTTGATCTGGTGAAGGAGGACTCATGTCCCGTAAACGGTTGCGTTTTGAGGCCATCTCGATGTGGCATTTGAATCCCTCAAACTGACTCCGCATCACAGACACCAATGAGTGGGGCGAGGCCACATCACTGGAGCCTCCATCACCTCGTACAGTGGCACTACATGACCGCATTAGAAGGCGTCGTGCGAGGACGTTCTAGCGTGACAGGGAAGGTCGTCGGCAATCTCAAACGCCAGGATGCGGTCGCAGCTACTGTGACGTCACACGACAGGAGTACCCAGAACCTGTCATTGGGGCCCAACGTGGGCGTAGGCGGATGTCGCACGCGCACATGCGTGGCGCTGGGCGGGCCGGTGCTCCGGGGGCACGCGTCTTCTGTGCTACAGGTCAGAGGTGATGGGGTTTGACTCAGGCCCGGCAAGCGCGGCTCAACAGCTCGCACTCGAGGTGCTGCATGCACGAGCACACGCGAAGCCCAATGGCTAACGTAATGGTGCCGGGCTCTGAGCTACACAGCCTGATAACAAGGAGGCCATGACTTTCAAAACGAACAGCACTCGCCCACACAGTGTTGAACGTTAGCATACCAGCTCACCAAGACCCAGGCTACATGAGACCAGGCGTCTCATGCCCCCGATTGCCGCGACGGGTACGCGCTTGTCTGCAGCATAACATGCGTAACATGGCAAATGCACAACCAATTCCGTAATTGATCGCCAGATGTTTTCTAATGTTGCAGCTCATCGGGGACTGTTGCTATCCGTCCATTTAGCTGCTCTCTACGCTTGTGACGTAATAGCACAGCATTTTACAGCATTTTTGGAGCTAGTTATACGGGCCAATATCATGAAAATGCAGGCGACGATTCTTTTATTACACTTAACAAAAATGATACGATATGATAAATAATGAGGCGGTGACTAACGAGTGGTAGGAAAATACCAATGGGTGGGATAAAGTCGCATATGTGTTACCTGCAGCTTACCTACTCCCCCTTCCCTCAAATTTTATGACAGCGTGGTGGACCCTGGCCTTTACCGTTTTGATTGTCGGCGTACGTTGTTCCCCATAGGTGATTTAAGTTGTAGTCCTGGCGAGTGCCATGACTTGGGAGCTCTAATGGTGAAATCAATCGACATTCATTATCAGAGGACGCAAAAGACGTCCCATAGTATCAGAGCTCAGGCCTCGGTTCAACGTTATCGAATGCCTGCATTGCCTTGGATTACACGTGAGGCAAAAACAGCTTACAACTGAGATACGTTAAATCCATAAAACCAGAACGCTACCAGTAAAAGATGGGCGCAGCTTTGAAGCGTTCAGCTTTCTGAGTATAACAAATGGCTGCTTGATAACGTCGTTCAACCGGAACCTGATAATTGAAGACCGATTATTATTCATATATTAATTTGTGACATTCAGCACAACTCCATACTGATACCGCCAACAGTAAAAGCTGTGACGGCACAACCGCACAGTGGTAGTTCACAACGGCGCCTTTGCGGGCCAAGGACACCCCCTCACAGTTCAAGCGGTGCCACTCTTCTTGCGGCGCCCGCTGCTCCACGCAGGACTCCTCGAGCCCCAACCCACCTTGGAACACTGGACAAACACGGCCGCCGTCATCGTGCCCTGGATGGGGGCGCCGGCCATCTTGATGCTGGTGACGCCAAGCGAAAGAGCCGTGGTGATGACAAAACCCCGACACAACACCGTGGCTCTGACGGGGAAGAGGTAGGGTGAAGTGAGGGTGGTGGTGAGCTCGTGCGACTGAAGAGGAAGAGGAACTTAGAAGAGCGAACACAGGTGAAAAATGGAGAGCGAAATTAAGGGAGTGCGGGGACTGAAAGCTCGCCGCTGGTAGAGAGGGAAAGCCCGCCGCTGCCGTAGATGCCCAGGCCGCCGTCGAAGTCGATGATCGGTAGCCGGTCGAACAGCTGCTGCAGGATGGGGCCGACCACGGCCGCTGACGACTGCAGCACCACCTGCGAGCCACCCGAGTCCGAGTCGCCGCCGCCCGAGTCGGCGCCGCGCTCGGAGGCACGGACCGCATCATTGCCGTTGTCGTTCGACTGGCCCGTCGCGGACTGCGATGCCGCCTCCTGCAACGTGACGCCGCTGGGAGAGGGCGTCGACGCCGGCTCCCCGTCGCAGTGAGGTGTGGGCGCCGGCTCCTGATCCCCGGGAGACGGATCAGCTGGCGCCGTCTCCTCGCCGCTGGGAAAGGGTCCCAAAGCCGGCTTCTCGTTACCGTGAGAGGGCACCCCATCTCCGCCGGAGGGCACCGGCATCGGCTTCTGGACACCGACAGAGGGCGTCGGCTCCGGCTCCTGACTTCCAGAGGAGGACGACTCCTCACCACCGAGGGCGGACGTCGACGCCTCGCCGCCTTCTCGCTCACCCAGCGGCGTGGAGGAGGCCGCAGAGCCGCCCACAGCGCGGATGGTGAAGCGGCAGCCCTTGCTGCCGGAGTTGCGCAGGGTCACGCTGCGACGCACCCGCGCGCCCAGCACGAGCTCCCCGAACTCCAGCGAGGCGCGCTCCAGACGCGGCTCGCAGCGCTATGCGACAAAGCGCACGGGTACGTGGAACTCGCCATTGGGCGCCTGGAAACGGACGAGACAGGAGCCGTCCAAAAGCAGCTGCGGAGTGAACTCCAGCTCGAGCCGCGCCGCCGGGCCTGTGCCCAGGAAGCCGGGCGGTGAGAAGCGCACGCGCAGCATCTCGACCATCGGGTGGTTCAGCTGGTAGTAGCTGGCCTCGAAGAGACCGATGTAGCGGCAGCTGCAGCGCGTGGCCGACAGGTTCACGATCGACACGCGCCGATGATACGTCCAGCCCACTTGGAAATCCTGGCGGAGGATGGAGACGCTGGTGATGGGTCGACCGCCGACTGCGTAGCACGCAGCCATGCAAACACACGACGCCTTGCTGCTCTTGGTGTGTCCTCAACAAACACTGTTGCACACTTGTTTGGCTTCAGGACAAAAACTACAGTGTTTAGCACCAAGATGTTTAGCCCCGACGTGAAAATTGGCAGCAACCGGCTTAAATTACTGGTTGGAACCAGAAACCGACCAAGTATTCACCAGAAACCACAAACCGGAATCCGGCAACTGGCAAACACCAGAAACCGGCAAAGAATGTCGGACGTCATTGCCGTCAAATGAAACAGCATAACGCTGTGTTGAGAGCTTGTATGCTGATCCAGGGCCAATCGCGGGGGTCAGAAGGTCTCCCGTGTCAGGGGGGGGGGGAGCAATGTGATAGGATATATCCTTCCAGTGACCTCCGGATCGACCAGGAGATCCCGCCCCGTGTCGCTAGAATGACAGCCGGGGGACGCTTCACGATGGGACGGAGTGGCCCTTCAGTTCTTGACCAGAACCGGTAATGTGCCCTTGGTGTTCTACCCAAGGGGCCCCTTGCCCGGAAAGAAGTAATGGGCCTCATCATTGTTGAGTTGAGTGGAGGTCTTATTATTGTTGAATAGAGTACGTCGAAATGAATTTTCAAAAGAAACGAACAAGGCCATCCGATGTTTGCCTAAGGACGTTGATTTTTTCAGAATGGATTAGTGAAAAGTGCATCAAAAGGTTTGAACATACCCGCCCGCAACCTCGAGAGCAAGGACAGCGATAGTCCAGGTTGCAGTTTCCGTAAAATCGAACAGCGTCAGCCATTGCAAGTGCCACCAGACGACGGGCGCCGTGTTTATCTTTCTTCTGGACAGATAAATAGTTACAGAAGCACCAAAAATAGAAAATCTACCTTTATTCTTCCAGTTCCACCACCAGATTCTAGCACCACTTCGCGGTGCCAATCCGTTCTTATCATCAGTCTAGAAACCACACACGTGAAATATGCGCACAGATTGCATTGTAGATATAAGATTTGATGTCCTGAACCGTTCAAAGGTACCTCTTTCAGAAGCGTCATCATTTTCGTCCACCCGTTGGCCACGGCTCAGTATTAGCTGTTGAACCGACGCTGCGCGGCCTACGGAGACTGCCACGCATGGCGTCGAGGTCATTTAAACTGTTTTTAAACTGATTTGTGAGTATGCATGCTCAACGTTTTGTCACATAACTTTTACTGCTAGCCGATTCAAGTGTATAAAGGTAATTATTTCAGAACCGTTATCATTGTCGTTCACCAGTGGACCATGACGAAAAGTTAACCACTAAGCTAGCACTCCGCGGACCATGGAGACTGCAGCACCTGGTGTCGAGGTTTTTGTTGCTAAGATTTGCAAGCGTGCATGTTGAAAACCACGCTATATAGATTGTATCACTAATCGATTCTCAGTGAATGTTAAAAATTCCCAGACAAACATGGCTTGGCGATGTTAATCACATTGTTCACCACTCGATCTACAATCAAAATTTTCACTCAAATTTGGATCAAACATATCGATCTACAGTCTACCTTCGCAATGTCCTCAACGTCTGTAGAACGCAGATAAAACATAACGAAAAAGCTTCCGAATTCCATCGGTTTGGGAAGAGTCCACTAAGCTATTGCAAATACGGGACACTGGTGATTTACTTCATGCGATCGTTAAACGCCTGATTTCTGCAGTTTATTGACCTTTACACGCGCTCGGATGGGGGGGGGGGCAAATTGACTCGCCCCCCAAAGGTTTCTCCAGAAGAGTTTCAGAACGGCGCGGCGCAGCCGCGTCATGTTTTGCATAGCTGTAGACAATTGAATAGCGGATCGTTTGGCATTAAACATTTATATTTAATTTGTAAGGTCGCTGACATATGGCAGGTCAAAGTCAGGCTAACGTTTCAGCGACGTAAATTTCCAGGGAATCGCTCAATCTGATGCAACATTGGAGTGTTAGATGAAGCCATACATCTCTTAGATGCTTTCTTAGGCAACATAAATATTGAATGGGCGAATTACGTTGACCTAAGGTCAGGTGTAAAGGTCAGACCAAGGTCAAAACCAATCTGTTGTATTTCTCTACGGCTTACTGTATGGGACAGTTTCTGATGCACATTTCGAATTGATTGATAGCATGACCGCATTATACATCTTCCATTAGCTTCTTGGTGTTCAGAAAAGGTCATTGACCTAAGATTACCCAGGTCAACACTTTGTTTTTAGAAACATACTGCTGGCGTAATATTTCTTGATTATTCAAATGCAAAACTCAGAGCAGTCTTGTATGATTTTGGTCACCATGATGTGCAAAAGGTCAAACAATGTCACTGACCTTAACTGAACATGTGACCTTTTGCTTCGAAACAATTATGTAGATTCTGGGGACACTTAAGAAACCAACCTGGAATTTGACCTTGTTTGACCTTACTTGATCCAAAAGTCATGACCTAGGAACCTCAAACCTTGACCTAAGTGAGTTAACGTACAGGTCAACACCACCTGTAAATTTGGTGTCTCTAGCTCTCTTAGTTCCCGAGATCTCAGTGGAGTCAAATTGCCCCCCACCCGAGCGAAGTGTATTTAACCGGCCACCAGGGCGCGTGTTAAAAATGTAAACAGAATTGAGTTCACGGTAGCTTCTGGTTTCTGTTCTGGTTACGACGTATAAATAACAACGAAACGATGGAAACCGTATCCTTTGTTAACAAGTAAACTATGTCCGGGAATATTTTTGTGGGGGAGGGGGCATTATTAGTCATCCATTGGGACTTTTGTTGACCTTGTATTCCTCTTAGCAAGGGTCTGGCTACCTTCTGCCCACATACAAAAACATCAAGTTATCTACATTAAATGACTGGCAATTATATGTCCGTTTGGCCAAGTCATACCTTAAGTAGGCAGCTTCCCGGCGGCATTTTTCTGCGGTGGTGTGGTGTAAGAGAAGATAATTTGGAAAAAGGTACTGTTGCAGGTGTCCAACACATGTTTTACACCCCAATTAGGAGCAATGGTGATCCAGAAATGCGCAACAAAGCAGCCATACCATCAGTTCGCGGTCAGTCATTCGGGGACAGCCGGGCCAGGACAGTGGCCACCGACGGCGGACGGGATCAGGGCTCAGACAAGAAATATGTGACAGAAGGGCCTTCATACTGTGGCTTGCTTTTCAAAGGAGAATCTCTAGTTCTATGGCTTTTGTCACATTGTTTTTGGCGGTTTCAAGCTTCCAAATTTGTTTCCGCCTTAAATGTCGCGACAAGTCTCATCTCTTGAAAAGCAGCCAGCGAAACGAAGGCGCATGCAAAATCTGTTGTACTGTGAGCCATCGGTTCACTTTCAAAATTCTCACCAGCCTACGTTCAGGCCATATTTTGGCATCTACCCTGTGGAGACATATGCCTTCTCAATGACTCAAAATGCCTACCCGCTCGTGGAATTTCGGCTCCCCTTGAAAGACAACGTTGAAATGGATGAGTAATCTTGGGAAGCTGGATAGCCTTATTTCGCGAATGACATGGATGAGTCGGATGAGCAAGATTGTGCACCAGTGAGAAACAGCTTTGGATGCATATCTAGAACAGCAGTTATTACATTTGAAAAAGAGCGATGACCTCCATCTCTACCTCTTCCCCCCTCCTGGTCATCGAACTTGGTTTCCTGAAAAAGTCCCTGAAGTACGCCCTGAGCTTGCCCTCCCCCCCCCCTCCTCTTTTTGAAACATTCCTACGCCTATGGTCAGAACGGTACAAAAGATCCAGCTAATGCGCTGCTGGTCACGTAGGTCCAGTGAGAGCAGAATACCACGCCTTGAAAAACACTCAAACTGACCGTTCATCCATCTCTTACAATTTCATGATTGTCCGTGGCGACTGCAGACGTCGTCCACTGCGACCTCAGCCTGTCCATGTCGACTGCAGACGTCGTCCATAACGACCTCGGCCTGTCCGTTTCGACTGCAAACGTTGCCCATTACGACCTCATTCTCTCCGTGCCGACTGCAGACGTCGTCCATTACGACCTCAGCTTGTCCGTGTTTACTGCAGACGTCGTCCATTACGATCTCGGCCTGTCCGTTTCGACTGCAAACGTTGCCCATTACGACCTCATTCTCTCCGTGTCGACTGCAGGCGTCGTCCATTACGATCTCAGCCTGTCCGTGTCGACCGCAGACGTCGTCCATTAAGACCCCAGCACGTCGCTGTTCACTGGAGAAGTTGTCCATTACGCGATGTTCCGCGGAGTTTCTCTCCTGTTCTTTGCAGCACCTCGTTAAGGTGTGGCGGGTGGTCCAGTGCGGTTTACGGCTCTTGGTAGATCCGGAGACAAGATACTCGGTGGGTGATGTTGAGTTCTTTGTCCGTGTGGGCATGGACAGAACAGCACTGCAAAACCTGCCGTGCAGATTTCCCTCACTCTGACGTCATCCCAGATTATCGTCCTTCAATATCGGTCGTCTACAGCACACATCACCCAGAGGCGCAGAGCACCGGCGCCTACGGCAGCCCCGTGAGAAGGTGCTCTGTTATAGCCTGCACCCCAGGGGATAAATTGGATCCTCCCATCGCACCACTGACGCTCCGTCCCTGCTACCTGCGCGGACAGCTGCTCCAGTAAGGTGACGCCATCTATCAGTACGTAGCGATTACTGATGCTGCCACCTGCGACGGAACCCCGAGGGGCCGTCCGAGGAGGGACGGTACTTCACGTCAGAGTGCTACAAAGCACGCACGATGCACGCACGGCGCACAAGCACATACGGTGGGTCGGTTTGCGGTGGGTCACCTGCACCGGCTGCACTGTTGCCTGAACTGCCTGTTGGGGCGGCCGGCGTCGCGCCAGATCCTGCCGCTCGTCGCTGGGATCGGCTCGGTGCTTCATCGTCGGCGCGCGACGAAACTGTGTGATTAGGCCCAACGGCTATTGGATCGTGTGGCTCAGAAACCCTACCAGAAATGATTGCATGATTGTGGTTTTGCAGAATATTTGCAGTGCCCATAAATAAAGTAAGTTCCAACGAGGGCACCATGGAAAACGGGGCCTTTCGATATTACATTTTAACATGCATGCACAGTGGCATGGTCTTGCCCGCATGGACCGAAAGGAATGTTCGTTTCGAAAAAGGCACGTTGCCGAAATAACAACGCATATTTTTATATATTCTCCTCTTTTTTCTACGAGGAAGGAGGCTATTACTGCAGTCTTATCTGCGTGCATAATACTTCTTGCATATGCACGACAGCTTACGAAACCGGGTCATAGTTGACATTGCTGATTACAAACAGGGGCTCTATAATTGGGATTAAGATCTTTGGCGATGTCTTAATACAATACGTTGTAAGATGCTCTTGAGTGTTACTTTTGTAATCGATTTTGGGGGAGGGTGCTGGGTTGGGATTGTTGCATGCAGTCATATATGTACTTAGTACAAGACCATGGGAGACAAGTGTGAATTAATCGGACGTCATCTGCATGTATGGCGGTGGTGCAGTATGTGATGTGAGGTGCTGATTAAATGATAAAAACGCTATTGGTCCTAAAATCGAACCGCCAACATCAAGAGCCCAGTTTTGCAATGCGCTACAACGTGATTATTTCCGCCCATCCACTCGCTCGGGTGTACTGAGCTGAACCACCCACTGCACCAGTGGGAGTGGACACCACACGAGCTTCCGCCAGAGCCTGCTGCGCTCCACACTTTTGAAAGCGTCAGCGGTGCCCACGGCGGATGTAGGTGATCGTTGTCCACCACCCTGAGCGATTATGCCGTCCGAAGGTAAAAAGGCATAAGAGCCATCAGGTACATTTTTAAGAACTATTTATAAGCCTTCGGTGGGAGTAAGATTAGTATAGATGATGATGTGTGATGATGATGTGAAAGATGTGTATAGCAAATGGAATTTTGACTATTTTGAATGATTGTTTTCAAATTTCTGGCTTGGCATCATATAATGCAGTTATTTGAGTTGCGTCGTATGATGTGAATTACTCCATGTTTGAAGTAGTAGTTCGATCTTTTTATTTTTGGACAACAAACTTTCAAACGGCCCACTTTGTATCGACATATGTGATGAGAAAAATACGCGCGAATGACGCATAGTGAAGCCCTAAAGAAGCTTGCCAAACGCTTACGGAAAACGGTCATTCCAATTCGCCGGGACGAGTGATTTGTACGGGTTACGTCAGGCCGCTTTCGTTTAGGTGTTGGCGTCATCTCTGCGACGGCGACGCTGATGTGTAATTACATCGTTTGTCCCAACCTCGCGCAGTGGAGACTTCTTGGATGCGTGGCTTTGATCGATTGCATGCCTTCTTCCAGCGTCGTAGGATCCATTCATCGTGGAGTGTAGCTGATTGCCTGGAATGTGTCACCATATATGTTAAAGTGTATTTTGTCTAAATAATTTCGTACCGGTGAACCATTTATGAAAGCGGCGGAAACACTGCGCATGGTCGGTTTCACTTGTTAGACCCCGTCAATTGTTCATCACAGACTGTCCTCTCAGCTCCAAGAGAGGCTCTCAGATCCATGAACGCCAAGAACCCAACAAGAACAAGGACGAGACGACCGTTTGTTCACCGCTCTTGCTGCTGTCGAACGAAGGAAAGATCTCTGCTATCATTGGTGACAGCACCGAGAAGCTGACGGCACACCGCCAGGACTCCAAAGCCTCGTGGTGCTCTGCCTCTGCCATGACCACACATTGGAGGCGAACGGGCCGCCGAGCTCTGGCTCCCCTCTGACATCGGAATGTTACTGCGCCGCAAGCGGCGCACGGCTCCATGCGTCGTATAACGATCATCATGCAACGCTTTTAAGACCGCCTCAGCGTTGGATTGTGCTCAGCACACGGGAACTGCCATGTGCTTGATTAGATTCAGATTCTGAAGCGGGTCAAAAATCACTCGGAAGTAAGTGAATTGAGCTTGATTCGAATCTTTCGACTTTGGCGTGATTCAGAATCGCAGTCGCTTTGATTCTCGTGTTTCGGATCGGTGGAATCCACATGGAATCAGTATCAGGTCATGAGGGCTGTTGAGGATAATTAAAAGTGCTTAAGTTTTCTCACAAGTCGTAAGTGATCCTTACCGTTTATACAAGTTTTCAGTGTCTCTCACAGTTTGTCAGTACTTACCCGCATTGCTAGAAGTAATAGGAATATCCGGAGTCGTAAGTGGTGCTGGTTTACAACCTGTGTAATTTTGAACCGTTCACTTTGTCTCAATGTGATTTGTGAGCGAGCGCGCGAGCGTACCATGTGAAAGCCGGAATAGTGAATTGCGTGTGCATCGTTATCTAGGTGTGAAACATTCATGCATGGCCGATATGGATTTTGATTCATTACAATTTGGCACGCGCCGTTTTATTTGATTTGGAATCAAGTGAAACATTGATCAGAATGGCGAAACCGTCAACGCATGAACAAGGCACTTAACTTCAGCCATGCAAACAAACGTTGATGTATGCCATCTTGTACGTTTGCGACACACTCGAGGAAGATAAGCTAGAGAAATTTTCGCGGTAATTTCCGTCATATTATATTAAATTTATTTATACCACAAATGTACCTGTTACAGTAGACTGCAAATTGCGTACGACCGATTACCGGCAAATCCTGTTTTGCTTGGTTAGGGTCTGTTCTGGAATTGAAACACTTGAGGTTCACACGTGGGCATTTTGAGTTTCATCGATTTGCATCAAGATTTGCTCGTTTTTTTTCTTTCCTTTTGAAACCACTTTCCTTTTTGAAACCCGTGTGGATCGCTGCCTTCAAATTACCCTCATATCCCCCGCAGTGGCACCGGCTTTGGTCGGTGTAGGGAGCTAGCTTTCCCTCGGGTCCCAGCTCCGGTAGCGAGTAGACAGTGCAAGCTGTTCATTTCAGGGCCTAGCGACCCTACTGGTACGTGAGACCCTACTTCTTGTCCCGCCCGCTCGGTGCCCATCACCTGCATCTCCGCATCCGGCCCTCTTGACACTCCTGATCCTCGTTTTATCAGGGTTGCCGTGCCCCCTCGCCCGCGCCCTCCGGTTGATTGGACCCTAGTGGCTGAGGGGCGCGTCGCACGGGTCAGTCACGGCTCGTCCCACCACTCCTATTTGCCAGGATAGCCGGGGGGGGGGGGGGGGGGGGAACCTGTAGCGCCCCATATGGGTCTAGCGGTTTGTCGCTCGCGCTGTGGCGGGGCGCTCCGTGCGGGACTCCGCTTGGGGCGCCTGGCCGCGCGCAGCGGCTTAAGGTGGTCAAGGGGCGACGGCGCTGAACCACGCACAGGACGGGGGGGGGGGGGGGGGGGGGTCTCTCCGGTTACACATGGACGTGTGGGAGGCGTCGTTCGCCCCGTATAGCACCGGGATAGCCCTGACGACGACCACCTCCCGAAGGAGTGTTGGACCGTCCCCCAGTTGGCTCCGTGGTGGGTGGGGAGCCCCGGTGCCGAAACTAAAACCACTGTATACGGCTTCTTTAAACCCCCAAAACACCCGCCCTCCGAAAGGGGGACGGACAGCGATGAGTTCAGGGCACGAGGTGGAAACAGGTCCACCTGCCCCACGGAGCCTCGTATTTCGGAGTGATGAGATAAGTTTGTCATCTCTTTCGCCGTTTCAGCGCCGAAACGGGTGCGACAGTTTGATGAAGTGGTCCGCTGAGACAAGTTGCGAGACGGTGCGATAGAAGTTGAGTTCTCCAACGGTGCCGACGCGACACGGACTATGACAGCCATTGAGTCTGTATATCCCATCACGACCAAAGGTCAAAAGCAAGACGTGAGCGTGCCAATGACCGTGGCACCACACCAAACCAAGAACTTTCCTCGAGGCCTCACAAACTGCTATAGTCTTCGGGATGTCATCGAGGAAGAGGTTGTCCTGGAGTTGAGAGTGTTTGAAGTTACCGCAGCGGGCCAGATCACGGTTAGGAGAGGTGGCGACCAGATGCCCACCAACAACACAGTTCTGACGTTCAACCGGCTAGATCTGCCTCCTGACATCCGTATCGGCTATGCTGTCGTCAAGGTACGGATGTACGTGCCCAACCCTATGCGCTGCTTTCAGTGTCAGCGTTTCTGACACACGAAACCACACTGCCGAAACAGACCAGCCTGTGATAAGTGTGCGTCGTTCTGGTATGAAGCGAACCAGTGTGATGCTGTGCGGCCATGGTGTGTGGGCTGTGACGCAGGTTAGGTGCTTCACACGACTTTTGACAGGAGCTGTCCGACATGCATGAAAGACAAGAAAAGCATTTATCTGGAAGCTGCTAAAATCATCTCATTCGGCGAGACACGACAGCTGTATGAGGCTGGTCACCCAAGAACGTCCTATGCGAATGAAGCCAAACGCTCAGTACTGCAGCATACTACCACCGACGAGATGTCAGCTCGCCAGCTCATTTCGCTTCTGGGGTCCCACGGACTCAGTGGTGCTGGCGGGGCGGCGCCCGGAGGACTTGGCCCGGAGGCCCTGGCCCGAAGGCCTTAGCCTCGGCCGGAGCCCTTGGCCTTCTCCTCGCCGCCGGCCCACTGGGCAGCGGCCACTCTAAAGACGCCACCTGCTCCGCTGGCACCCTCGGGAGAGGAGGAGTGGATGGTGGTCCGGCACGGCCCTGGTCCACGGCCTCCATCGTCACCCACGTTGGAAAAGCCGCTGCTCTCGTCTCCCGTTTCGGGCACTGCGCTGCCTTCGTCGCCTCCGACGCTGCTGGCAAATGCGTGCGGACGAGCATTGGAAACGTTGGAGCGCCGCAAGTTGGATAGGCGCACCCGCGATGCCAAGCGGGCGCGTTTGGCCGAACACGAACGGGTCGCCAGCCGTCGCCAATCAACCAACAAGCCAACAGGGCGGGCAATAAGTCCGTCCCCTGCAGCACTACTCCATCGCCGAGAAGGCCGTTGGAGGCTCTAGGGACCGGCTACCGCCGGTCCCTAGAGCCTCCAACCTAGAGCGTCTAGGGACCGGCGGTAGCCGGTCCCTAGACGTCTGGTACAGACCCACTGATGGGCTCTCCCCCGCCGCCACCCCGACCTGAGTGCGCTGGCGTAAAGCGTGCCCCGTCTCCATCTGACGGAGGGAGTCCCAGGACTTGTCCCAGAGTGGGGCATTGTCCTGCACAGCTGGGACGTGGCCCCCAGCCTAAAACGTGCGCTCCTGCAACTGGCGCAGCCCAGTTCTTTTAAAACGTATCTGTTTTAGTATGAGACTCCAAACCGTCTTTTAATACGACCCCTTTACAGGCCCTTTTAAAATGGAACTGTAGAAGGATCAGGGCGAGAACCCTCGACCTCCAGGCTGTCGTTAGAAAACACTGTCCTGCAGCCGCAGCGCTGCAAGAGACTAAGCTATGGCCTCAGCATTGTTCGTCTTCTTATCATCGTCACATCACTGTTTGTTCGCTGTGTCTTCCACCAAGATATCGCCTTTCTGTTGGCGCGCATCCAATATTTGCTGTCTGAGCTCCCTCCACCACTTCTCTTTCTGGTGAAGATGTGATATAACGAACACTCGCGGAAGGCTGTGTGCGAATTTTATCCATGGTGCTTCACAATGTATTTTAAACACGGGAGCTCGTACACCTTTCACAATGCCACTCGGTCAGATGTCGGCGTTAGACTTCTGGTTCAGCTGGCTGGTTACTGGCTGGCTGGCTACTCTCTGGTTACTAGCTGGTTCAGCACCTTGAGTGGAGTGTCGGTGATGACCCGATGGGAAGTGACCACTTTCCTGTGTGGGTCCCGTTTACGAGAGGTGAAACATAGGGTGTAAGGCCACAACGCTGGAATTTGAAAAAGGCCGACTGGTGCGAGTTCAAGACTCGGCTTGAGGCACCGTTGTTATCTGTCCCTGGGGGAGGCCACCCACTATTAAGGATTTTCCTCATAGACTTTTAGAGTGTGCCAACGGGTGTATCCCACGCACTTCTGGCGCTCTCCGACGCACTCCAGTTCCGTGGTGGACAGAGGAGTGTCGGAGCGCCATTCGGTCACGTATGCCTGTGTTTCGAGGTTTAACGCAAAGAGCAGCGTGGAAAACCTAATAGCATATAGAAGGCAAGACATTTTGCTCGTCGCACGGTAAAGGAAACGAAGCGTTCTTCGTGGTGCGCGTACGTGAGCGCGCCAAACCGGTTTACGCCGATATCGCAGGTTTGGACCCGGATCAAGCATATTTCGGGTCACTTTTCACCCATGGCTCTGCCGGTGCTACGTGTTAACGGCCAGAGTGTGACGCGCCCGTTGGATGTTGCGAACGAGGTTGCCCAAGCGTTGACCCAACACGGCGTAGGTGGTAACACAAGCCTAAAGTTTGTGCAGCGTAGAGCGCGATGTGAGCAATCAACAGTGGACTTTTTGATGACTGAATTGTATTTATATAATGACGCTTTTACCCCGGTTCGAGCTGGAATTGGCGATCGCCAAGCTTCGCAGCGTGTCAGAAGGCCCGGGCACTGTACACAATGACATGCTTAAGCAGCTGCCGGCTCGCGTGCTTCGCGTTCTATTAGTGGTTAGTTATTCGTTTTGGACCAGAGGTGAATCCAGCTTCTTGGCGAGAAGCTATCTCTTGCCTCTTTCAAAACCGGGTGAAAGGGGCTAGATCTTTTTCCATTATAGATCCGTTTCTCTCCGTCATCGCTCTGCAAGTTGATTTAGAAGGTGGTTAACGTCCGTTTAACTTGTTTTTTTTTTAGCATCACGGCGCTTTTAAAACGCACAGTGGAATTTTAGAAAGAATAGCAGCACAGTGAATGCTCTTTTAGTTCTTGACACCGCGATTCTTGTGGAATTTGAAGCAAACCGACATACAGGCTCTGCCTTCTTTGACATAGAGGACGCCTTTGATACGACATGGAGGTATGGCATTCCCGTCAAGCTATATAGGTATGGCATACGCGGCAATATGGACACTTTTTCGAAACCTTTTAGTCGACCGTTATTTCTCCGTGTCCGTGTTGGGAACGCGCTCCCTGAGAGGCACCATCAAGTTAGTGGTGTGCCCTAAGGTGGTATCCTGAGCGTACCACTGTTTGCCGTTTTGATAAACGACATCAGAGTGGGGCTGCTGCGGTCCGTGGGTCGTGCCCATTTTGTTGATGATTTTACCATTTGCACTAGCGCGGCAAGAGCTCCATCAATGGAGCGACATCTCCAGTTGGCTATGGACCGTATCGAGAAGTGGGCACCATAAACGGGCTCTGGTTTTCTAGCAACAAGACTGTAGCCATGCATTTCTGTCGTGGTCGGCAATGCGGTAACATGTATATCCGTCTGCGTGATCAACGCGTCTCAACGGAGCCTGTAGCTAGATGCCTTGGGGTATGCCTTGACTGCCGACTAATGTATAAAGTCCATCTTAAGACGCTACGCGAAAGCTGTTTAAGTTTTTAAAAATGTCAAAATGCGTTTCGCGCTCATCGTATGGGTGGAGGTAGAAGTTCGCTTTTGCTATTGTATCGCTCGATCATACGTTCTAAGCTGGACTATTGCTTTTGACATTACATGCTTTATTTATGCGTTTAGTGCGTGTGAATCTACCAAGCACGTCCTTGACGCTGTCCGTCACGCCGCTTTACGTGCCATCACAGAAGCGTTCCGCACATCATCTATCGCAAGCCTCATGGTGAAATCACACAGGTCGCCCTTGTCAGCGGACAGGAAAATGCTCGGCATGCGTTATGCAGTTACGCTGCAACAGTCCCCTTCCATCCGGCATGGAACGCGTTTGTTCACGGTCTGCCGTGCGTGTTCTTTGTGGTGCACCTCTGGTACATGCTGTGACCTTCGGCCTCCGAAAAGAAGCCTTGCTGCGGGAAAGCAGAACTCCCATTTGAAGGGCGAAGCGGGCAGATCATCTGTCCACTCTTCCCTGGCGTTTGAGCTCGCCATCAATAGACACGTATTTGGCCGAATGGAAACAGAATGTCGTCTTGCCAAATATAATGCAGTCGTGGGCGCTTGAACGTATGGTGTTATATGACGGTTAGACACTTACTTACATGGACGGCTTCAAAACTTCTAACGGTGTGACCTGTACGTCATCCGGTCGTTTTCATTGCCTCTACACGCGTCAGCATTCGCATCGGAGTTGGTAGTGATCACCAATGCGCTGTGTTTCACTGAAGTCAGTGACGAACCTTCACATCTGATTTTGACAGACTTTCTGGGCAGTGTTCTTAGTCTGAGGTCTTTTTATTCACCATATCCCCTTGTACGAGATATTTTAGGACGTCAGACCCAACTGGATCAGGCCAGAAGGAAAATCATTTTGTTTTGGATTCACAGTCACATTGGAATCGCAGGCAACGAGGTGGTTGACATGGCTGCAAGGCGAGCAGCGCTGGCTTCATGTGTACGCTCCCTTTCTATCCATGCTAGAAATGTTTACCCTGCAATACAAAACCTTTCTGCAGAATGAGTGACAATGTTGTTTTGCGATAGGATATCAAAATAAGCTCAGACCAATACAACCCAAGCCGGGTCAGTGGTTGCCTTGTTCTCGCAAAGTGAGGCAAAAAGAGGTGATCCTCTGCAGACTACGTATCGGACACGTGTATGCAGCCCACAGTTATCTGTTGGAGGGAGCCGTTAGACCTATCTGTTATAGCTGTGGTGCTGTTCTCGCCGTTCGCCATGTGCTTATATCGTGTGCGCGCCTCGTGGAAGAACGTCAACGTTACTTTGGGCAGCGTGACTCGCCCCTGACGCTCTGTGACATTTTAGGGCACGACTTTAGGAGACCACACGCGCTTTCTTTAACCTTGACAGGTCTTTTTGTTTCTTAACACACGCTCGGGTGGAGGGGGGGGGGGGGGGGGTCAAATTGACCCGAAGGTTTTTCCAGAATGGTTTCCGAACGGCTTAGCGTAGCGGCGCCAAATTCTGTGGAGCTGCAGACAATTAAATAGCACGTGGCTTGACACACAAAATTTAGATGTACCTTGTAAGGTCGCTGACCTATGGCAGGTCAAAGTCAGACCATGGTTTCAGCGAAGGCAACTTCTAGGGAATCGTTCAATCTAATACAACAACGGAGTTTTGACGAAGCCATACATCTCTGGGATACTTTCTTAAGCACCATAAATATTGAATGAGCAAATAACGTTGACCTAAGGTCAGGTATGAAGGTCAGACCAAGGTCAAAACCAACCTGATTTATTACTCTAGGATTTGCTGTATGGGATAGTTTATGGTACTCATTTCGAATTTATTGACAGCAGGAGCCGCATTTTACATCCGCCATTGACTTCTTAGAGGTCAGAACAGGTTATTGACCTAACATGACCTGGGTCGACAATTTGTTCTAGGAACATGCTGCCTAACGTTATCTTTGTCGCTTATTCAAATGCAAAACTCAGGGCAGTCTTGTATGATTTTGGCCACCATGACCTTCAAAAGGTCAAAAAAGGTCACTGATCTCAAATGGGCTTATAACCTTTTGCTTGGAAACAGTTGCCTAGGTTCTGGAGGAACTTTGGATACCAACCTAGAATTTGAGCTTGTTTTGACCTTATTTGACCTGAAGGCCATGACTCATGAAATTCAAACTTTGACCTAAGTGAGTTCACGTACAGGTCAAGACACCCTGTAAATTTGTTTTTTCGACCTTTCTTAGTTCCTCAGATCTCAGGGGTTTCAAACTAACCAGCCACCCGAGCGAAGGGTATCTAGCCGGCCACCCGGGCGCGTATTAAGCATACAACTTTGTGACTCTTTACTAGGTTCACTAATTAGATGAAAGAAAACTCGTTATGGGCGCTAAATGACCACTGCAGTCGGCGCGCCCGAAAACACCACTAAACGACAACAACAAATTTACCTCATATTATTTTAAGTGCACCAACGTTGAGGAGTCATTGAGGTTTGTTGCAGGAAAAAAGTTTGCCTCTTCAGCGACGTTTATTTTTCCGTTTGACACACATCAGGATATACATCAGCCTTCTTAAAATTACTGCGACTAGTATGCTACTAACGAGTCTTGTGTTAAAGCTCGCGTTTGCCGGTTTTTGTTGCTATTTCCTTCCTATAATGGTTGTTTTTATGAGCAATTTGTGAGAAGTAGGTCTTATCGCTTTCCGGCTATCGACCGCTGTCAACGACACGGATTGACACATTCCGGTCACACCTGAACGAAAACTGCTATCGGTGTGGGCGACTCGAGTAAACAGCTGTCAGTTAATGTTTGTGATGCATTAGAAACAGCACAATATATCCGATTTTGGTGCGTGCTGAACGTGACGTAACTCGTTTGCAGCCGCGGTGCGGTGAATGCTTCTACCGTAGCGTCGCATGATTTTGTTCCGAGCCGTATGCGCCCACGGACTATATTTAAACCGCCATCAACCATACACACCGGCCTTCCAACGTGCCAGAACACCAATACCTCGCTGTCTGTCCATTGCGTGCTCGCGGCGCAGCGTCATGGGAACGCCCGAGTTAGCGGCGTTCTCTTGTCGAGGCTGATCCACTTGTCATCAGGCTTCATCCAGGTGTCCGTTTACCTCCCGTTCCGGTTGCAGTACCGCACGTTATTACGCTCTGCCTAACTGCCAGCACGCTTCCGAACACGCGTCGAAGGACTTGAAGTTGTTGGCATTTTTCGGATCCGTTCCTTCCGGGTACTTGCCGTTCCAGAGGAACATAAGGCAGGCTCCCAAAGAACGTCCCAGTACCAGCGGAGGGTACCGGAGGCTGCTTTGTCATCTTTGGAAGGTTCTAACTTCGGCTTCAGCACCTGGCCTCCCGCGGTGCGCCGTGCACGACGTAGACGGCCAATAGCAAGCGAGCCCCACGGTTCGCATGGCAGCCATGGCTTGTCAGGTGGCGCCGCGCTGGCCTGCTGATGAGCTGAGCCTCGAGCTGGCGCACGTCCGCTGGCGACTGGCGTCAGAGTGGCCGACTCCGCGGGGCCGCGCCGGCCGGATCTGCCGTTGACCCGCGACATTTGGCGCGCGTCGGCCGTGGCGCGTCGCTGTTCAGGCGCGCCGCTTTACGACCTCTCGGCGGGCAGCCGCTGCGGGCCGCCCCTCTCTGGGCTCGCCTCGCTGGCCGCCGGCGGGGCGAGCAACGGCACGCGGTTAGCAGGCTCATTACGCGACACTGATGCGAGTCATGGTCAGTGTCAGGATGTGCTTTCGCTCGTCACAGACTTCTATACTTACTCAGCAGTGATCGTGGAGTACATACAGCCTGGGCGCTGTACAAAACTTCGGCGGTCGTCTCGTGCTGGCAAGGGCGGAGCTGTGCGCTGTTAACCGTGGCTCAATGCGCAGCTGGCCTTGTCATGTTAATCCATTTTGTTCTTGAAATGATCTTTAAACGCCTACAAACTCACCGCTGGTGCCTACAAATCATATCGAGAATATTATACATGTGAGTGTATATTTATAACGTGCGTAAGCCCTTACAAACCAAGCGTGGAAACGGCAATCTGAATTGTGCATTCCAGAGAGAGAGAGAGAG
>NW_023596921.1:5103934-5168389 GCF_011947565.3 Pollicipes pollicipes | reverse complement strand
CAGGCCGCGGAGGATGCTGCGGACGCCGCCGCCGCGCCAGTGGTCAACAGGCCGCGGAGGATGCTGCGGACGCCGCCGCCGCGCCGTGGTCAACAGGCCGCGGAGGATGCTGCGGACGCCGCCGCCGCGCCGGTGGTCAACAGGCCGCGGAGGATGCCGCGGACGCCGCTGCCGCGAGCACTAACAGCCGCCGCCGCGCCAGTGGTCAACAGGCGGCGGAGGATGCCGCGGACGCCGCTGCCGCGAGCACTAACAGCCGCCGCCGCGCCAGTGGTCAACAGGCCGCGGAGGATGCTGCGGACGCCGCCGCCGCGCCGGTGGTCAACAGGCCGCGGAGGATGCTGCGGACGCCGCCGCCGCGCCGGTGGTCAACAGGCCGCGGAGGATGCCGCGGACGCCGCCGCCGCGAGCGCTAACAGCCGCCGCAGCGCCGGTGGTCGACAAGCCGCGGAGGATGCTGCGGACGCCGGCGACAGGTCCAGCGCAGGACCCTGGGACTCGGTGCCGACCGGGAGCGGCCCCGCGGACCGACCGGCCGGCCTGCTGGCCGCGGAGCCCGCGTCCCTCCACCGACACGACAGCGAGGCCTGATGCGGGCGGCGCCAGCGCGCTGCACTGGCAGTGGCGGCAGCAGAGAGGCGCACGTGCCGCACCGGACTGGGGAAGTGCGCGCCCGTTTCGTGCGTTGGTGCGAATCGGCCTCGGCTGGACGTCACCAAGTCGGCACAAGGTCCGCGTAGCGCACAGTCACAAAGCTAACTGTAAAATTAGGCACGGTGGCTGAGCCTTGTCGATTCCTACCAGCTGAATAAAGCAGAGCGCTGAAAACGCCCTCTGAACAGCGGCCATGCATAACCAAACAAGTATGTGCCCGGCGAACCGTGGCAAAGTTACCAAACGAAGGAAACGAGCCAGCACAACAAATCGGCTATACAGCCACATCAACAAATGTCACAAAGCCGACTGTTTACCGCAGTGACATTACCAGGGCTAGTTAGTCGGGTCTCGGGTAGATGCTTCCTGCCGAATGTCAGCCGGTCCGAGAGCAGGCCGCGCCGTGCGGCACAGCGCGCGGGCGGTGCGTGCAGTGCCGCACGGCCGCATCGGCCCGGGTTCAATCAACACGCAGTGCCGGGCCGGCGCGCTGGCGGTTCGGAACGTCTCGCGTGGCCTGCCGCCGACGCCCGGTGCAGCGCGGCACCGATGACCCAGTCATGGTCTGCACTGACTGCCGCCCCCGACCAGTCGGGCACCGACTGCCGTCCCCCGACCGGCCCTGTTAGACTACCCTTCCCGACCGGTCCTGTACCGACTAAGCTCCCCCGACCGGCCCTGCACAGACCATCGTCCGCCGATCGCCCCAGCACCACTACCGTCCCCCGACTGGCCCAGCACCAACTACCGTCCCCCGACTGGCCCAGACCACTACCATCCCCCGACCGCCAAGCATCACCACCATTCTCCGACCGGCCCTGCACAGAGGCCGCCCGACCGGCCAAGCATTACTACCATTCTCCGACCGGCCCTGCACAGACTACCGACCGCGCTTACACGGATAAGGACCACCCAACGTCCTCCCCCACCCCCCTCGAAATCCCGTGGAGCACAGGGCTGTCCGGCAGCGGATACCCCTCGTCGTGCCCTTCTATATGTGCAGAAGCGGGTCAGGTCTGGGAAAGGCTTACCAGATCAACGTCAGCCCTGCACAGAGATATCAGAGCTCCCTTTGACCTTTACATGTTGCGGGTTGCAGTCGATCGAGAACATGCTTCAACTCATAATCGCTAAACAAAGACGGATGCCTGTCATTCCGCAGGTATTATTGTTTAGGGGCGATGAGTACATGCATTACATGCGCAGCCGACGAGCTACGTAAGCACAAAATCATAAACGACGCCTCACGATCGGGACATGTCCTACCAAACCGACAGCTCTCCTCGCAAACTGGCATTCGTGGGCATTCTATGACATCGGCATGCTCTATTACATCAACGCACGTACATACGCACGCACGTCCGTGTTACTAACACCGCTAGTGCTACTACAACTGTTGCAACGTCGTGTGGGTGCTACCAGGCACGCAGAACAGGACCCGACGGTCTTGTATGCAATGCACTATGTACTTAGCGGACAAAATGTGACAACGCCAAGGCGCAAGGTACATGCCCCATGTAACACCCAGTCACCAACGTCCGCGGACGCGGCTGTCCTAATTGGCGGCCATATTACACGGCAAATGACACATCAGCTAGCACTGCGATAAGACCAAAGCCGAGCCCGTGCCCGCTTTAAGTTTTACTTTGTTCGCATCCCGTGAGCATCCTAGCGTTCCGTTGAGCAGCTGTCCAGGACGTGTCTGAATTCAAACACCGTCGACTGGGGCAAGGCCGCGGATCACAACGGCGATACATAAGGCTCAATCGCAATGAAATGGACCATATCAAGTAGAGCCTATCGCGTGATGCCCAAGTCAACACCAGAAGCCTCGACCCATCCTCATCAGCCTGGACTACTAGACCATCACATAACATGGACGAACGTCCGTCTAACAGACCAAGTATGGAATACTGGCCAACGCGCATAAAACAACCAACCAGCAGCAACGGTTCCCGGAGGGGTTTGCATTGAATGCAGCTGGAGAACAGACAGGTCCAGCAAGTCGGCCATGGCGTCGGAGCCTACTTACTCCCGTTTGCACCTAATGCACCCATTCGGCCAGCACGAGGGCGTCCAAAGCACGGCGTCCCTGTGCGGCGCCGGCACCACCACATACCATTGATTTGGGGGCTGACCGGGCGGCCGGCCTGCGATGCCGCTTTATAAGCCGGTAATTCGCTTCAGCAACCCAGCCGCGAGTCGGCCGAGCCTTTGTCGCCCGCCGGACGACACTTGCGCTAAGTGCGACACGGCCAATTAATGTAATGACGTCCCGGACACTGTCGTCGAGGCGCTGGCCATGGGCCAGGCGCGCGCAACAGTCTGCCATCGGCGGCCGCGCTGCTGGAGTGACGAACACTGCCGTGGTGTAGTGCTCGTCTGGTGTGCCGCGAATATGTCCCTCCCACCGTGCAGTCTTTCTTTCTCAAACATCTTTTCACCGAAATCCAAAACACGAAATGTTTGCCCCGAGACGCCGCCCCCGTCATATCATTTCCGCATTAGTGGCAATTGCGTGCCACATACGCAATGTGTTGCACTACAGAAAACATAATTCATCTCACAATAAGCAAACAGACGCCGACAAAGTCTCACTTTCACTATTCTTAAGCCTTTTGTGACCACCTCTTGCTTTGCTCGTCGCAAAATCGCAACGATAAACTGAAGCGTTGTAGTCGTTTTGGAAAGATACACTTAATTTTGAAAAAGCGTGACGCTTCAGTTTTCAACTTGCGTTTTAAACAACGCCCATGAGGTCGCCAACATTACATGAAGACGGGGTTGACAATGCTGGCCTCTGAATGCACTGAATCCCCGCCAGGATAACGCCAGCCACGGCGCTCAGGCGATGGCCGCAGCAGGCGAAAGTTGCCTGAGTAACGTGAAGGTTTAATGTCGTCTCTTTCCACGCAGCACCTGTTAGCGTGACATTGTATTTCACAACGTTGAAAGGACTTATTCCTCATTCTATACCAACCCGTCCTCGCTGTGTCCAGCCCACGCATGCACGCGCTGCGCGCTCTTCCTGACTAAGTGAGTGTTTCATGTGGTTAGGTCTCGGGGACACCGCAGTCAGTCCCCAAACCGCCCAACAGCGCTCTGCCTGATCTTACTCTTGCCGTTCTGCTAAAATGAACAGGTACGGCATTTACCAGCATGCCATCCAATAATCAATACATATCCCATCAACAGTGACACCCTGAAACACAGGCGCCGACCACGTGCATGAACATTTCTACGGACGCCAATGTTTTGCGAATGCGATGGGCGCGGGGATGTCTGCATTCTGTTGCCACGGTAACCGGTAAACAGGTGGCCATCCGGTGACACTGACGGGTAAACGAGGCCCGGTGGCGGTCGATCAACCCCCCCCCCCCCTCCCCCCAACCCCACCCCCGCCCGCCCGGAGGCAGCCGACACCGCCGGTGTTATGTGACCGAGGTCAGGCGGCTCGGGGAAAGGGCGAGATGTCACACGGCAAGCGGTAATAAAGCACACGGCGCTAGGCCGAATCTCAGGCGAGCCCAGCCAAGTCACAAAGCCGAGCCAAGCCAAGCAGCCAAGCCAAGCCAAGCCAAGCCAAGCCGAGTCCAGCCAGCCGAGCCGAGCCGAGCCGAGCCGACCCGAGCCGCGCCGAGCCGAGCCGAGCCGAGCCGGACCGAGCCGAGCCGAGCCGCGCCGACCCAAGCCGCGCCGAGCCGAGCCGAGCCGAGCCGAGCCGAGCCGAGCCGAGCCGAGCCGAGCGGCCGGGCCGGCGGGCCGGCCGGGCCGGGCCGGGCCGGGCCGGGCCGAGCCGGGCCGGGCCGGCCGAGCCGGGCCGGGCCGGCCGGGCCGTGGCCTAGCCGGGCCGAGCCGGGCCGAGCCGAGCGAGCCGAGCCGAGCCGAGCCGAGCCGGGCCGGGCCGTGCCGGGCCGGGCCGGGCCGGGCCGAGCCGGGCCGGCCGGGCCGGCCGGGCCGGGCCGGGCCGGGCCGAGCCGAGCCGAGCCGAGCCGACCCAAGCCGCGCCGAGCCGAGCCGAGCCGAGCCGAACCGAGCCGAGCCGAGCCGAACCGAGCCGAGCCGAGCCGAGCCGAGCCGAGCCGAGCCGAGCCGCGCCGAGCCGGGCCGGGCCGAGCCGACGTCAAAACAGGGCCGGCGAACAATAGCGCCCCATCCACGCAGAGTGAATGGCGGCACCATAGCCGACGACGCGGCCCACATAGGGCGCATAAGTTGTGTGGTAGAGCGCCTGTACCGCAAAAGCAGCGGCCTGGATGGTGTCAGCAGCCGCGACACGCCAGCGTGTGAACTTTCCACCCAACGCCACTCAGCTAACTTCACTTACACAGGCGAAACAGTACGGAACGCAGATGAACTTCACTGGGACGCGATGAGAGGAACTGCGTGGCCTTTTCGTGTTCGGCATGAATGGTTTGCTCGAGTGGGAAGAGGCCGCCAAAGTGGGCTGAATTCGTTGTTTTCAAATATAGAAGCCAGACAAGCGGGTTCCCAATGTGACGACCTATAACAACGCGAAAATGTGACACACTGTTTCAAACCACATGAACCACTGAAATGTGAACCAAGCTGAAATGTACCAGGCGACTGAAAGCCCCGCGAAAATATAACGGTTTAAATACCCAAATGTATCCAAATATCCGCTCGCAAACAACCTGCATATTGCATAACGATTCAACGCGCCGTTGAAAATACAGCTGAACCGCACTGCCCTGGGAGGCACTGCACAATGCGTCACTTGGGAGGCGGCAAAGTGGGGGAGATGGCGAGCCCAGGGTTGTCCAGATCTGCCGTATGCCACTCTGCGCAGAGCACACGGGGCACCGAGCAGCTGCCGTATGCTACTCTACGCAGGGCACGCGGAGCGCCGAGCAGCTTACGACCACGGCCGAGCGCTCCGCGGACAGGAGGCCGCATCGCCACCAGGAGCGCACAGTATAGCCACCAGTGCGGCGGCGGGTCGCGCGGCAGCCGGCCGACCGACCGCAGACTGACCGCGCGCGCCGCGCCGGCCGGCGGCGGGTCGGACCGCGTCGATGGCCGCGGCGTCCCGCCTCTGGAGCAGATGATAGCAGCGCTCGAGGACAGACATCGCGACCTCGGCTCGCCCACGAGCGCCGCCGCCAGACGACGCGCCGTGATAGGCAGTATGACCAGTGCAGCGGCGGCCTGTGCGCCGTGGCCCTGCAGCGGCCGAGGCCGCCAGAGGCGAGGACGGCGGCGCGCGGCAGAGCGCGGAGGAGCGCGACAGGGTGCGGAGAGCAGCCAGAGCCTGGAGGAGCATGGCGGAGCCTGACAAAGCACGGCAATGCAGGGCCGAGCACGGGTGCGGGATTGCACGCGGCGCGCGTGCGTGCGCTGCAGAGCCTGCGCTCTCGACAAGGGGCCGTTTAAGCTCCTGCACGTTACGCTGACAGCCATGCGTGGGCGTGCGTGAGGACATCGACGGAGCCTTCACCGTGCGCAGACGGAGCGCCTCGACCGCGGACAACGCCGGAACGTTCCCGCCGCTGGAACAGCGATGGAAGGGTGGCATCGACAGTGGGGTCTGCTGACTGCCAGCTGCCGCTGACGGCTGCGCTCGCAGACAACAGCGGCGCCGGGAACACAAACACGGCGCGCTGTCAACAGTTGGACAGCGGCCCCGCTGCCGGCCCCAGGCGCTCGGACGGGGCAGCACCTCGCGTCTGAGCGTCGGCGCGCGACTGGCGGCGCACCTCCCCGGACCGAAACGCCCTAACACCACATCTGCTTTGTTCGCCCCGTCAGATAGTGACCAACACACCTAGGATACGTACCGTAGCGGATAGTGGAGCTCAAGATCGCCTCATTCGGCCAGAAGGGGACGCAGCTTCGCAGGGGCTGAGGCCTTTGAAACACCGACAAGCATCATCATAAACTGCGCGCGTATTACCGGACCATCATAGCTTGCCGCCCATCCCCGGTGGCTTGACGTCCGCCTGCGCATGACATCACGGAATCTGGGCGATCGCCGGCAACCGCCGGCGCGGGCGGCGTCACGCTGGTGCCGGCGGGCTCGCCTGACGCCGTGTTGACGCGCCACACGGTGCTGGGTCAGCAATATGGCAGGCGGGCACACATCCGGAGAGGCTCGGTGGACACGCCGCCCCGCCCGCGCACAGCCGGCTCACTACACGACTACACGGCAGAGGACGTGTCTGAGTACCATGGCTGACAATGGCGGGTGATCGTGCGTTATACAAAGACATCCGCGGCGTGCTGCTTAATGTGATTCGATGTGATTAGCAACCGAACTGGCATGCAAGCCGATGTTCATGCCAGCAATGCTTCATTACATGATATTACCCATAAAGTGTCATCGCTAGATTAATATTCTCGCATCATGTGCTAAGAGTATAATTGCTATGCCTTTAACATTCCGTGGTGAACTGCACGGAACACTGAAAATAGAGGAACTAGAGCGACGAGCTGCTATGACAAGGGACGAAAAGAATAGGTACATAGGTATGATGACAAGTCACGTTTCGCATCGAACACAATACAACTGCCACTCACCGCTGTGAGATCCATTATGGCGGGCGAGTCCTCGAATAATCCCCTGTAATCGCGGCGTTTACAAGCGGCGATAAGCTGCCTCTTAGAGGAGCACAACTCAAACGTCCGTATATGTCTGGCGAGCACGCTGCTAGGCACAGCTATGCTCACATACAAATAGAGGTATAAAAACGTGTGCCACGGAGTGCAGCCGAGATAACATAGTGTAGAGTAGCACATGCCAGCATGTACCAAGACAGAAAAAGAAACCGGAAGAAAAAAAAGTGTTCTGAAATCTGACCACTTCTTATAAAGAGACCAAAGTTAAATAATAATAATGGAGAGAGAGGGGTGAGGAAGAGAAGCGAGAAAGAAAGAAGAGAGAGAGAGAGAGAGAGAGAGAGAGAGAAGAGAAGAGAGAGAGAGAGAGAGAGAGAGAGAGAGAGAGAGAGAGAGAGAGAGAGAGAGAGAGAGAGAGAGAGAGAGAGAGAGGAGAGAGAGAGAGAGAGAAGAGAGAGAGAGAGAGAGAGAGAGAGAGAGAGAGAGAAGAGAGAGAGAGAGAGAGAGAGAGAGAGAGAGAGAGAGAGGAGAGAGAGAGAGAGGAGAGAGAGAGAGAGGAGAGAGAGAGAGAGAGAGAGAGAGAGAGAGAGGAGAAGAGAGAGAGAGAGAGAGAGAGAGAGAGAGAGAAGAGAGAGAGAGAAGAGAAGAGAGAGAGAGAGAGAGAGAGAGAGAGAGAGAGAGAGAGAGAGAAGAAGAGAGAGATAGAAGAGAGAGAAGAGAGAGAGAGAGAGAGAGAGAAGAGAGAGAGAGAGAGAGAGAGAGGAGAGAGAGAGAGAGAGAGAGAGGAGAGAGAGAGAGAGAGAGAGAGAGGAGAGAGAGAGAGGAGAGAGAGAGAGAGAGAGAGAAGAGAAGAGAGAGAGAGAAGAGAGAGAGAGAGAGAGAGAGGAGAGAGAGAAGAGAGAGAAGAGAGAGAAGAGAGAGGAGAGCGAGAGATAGAGAGAGGAGAGAGAGAGAGAGAGAGAGAGAGAGAGAGAGGAGAGACGAAGAGAGAGAGAGAGAGAGAGAGAGAGAGAGAGAGAGAGAGAGAGAGAGAGAGAGAGAGAGAGAGAGAGAGAGAGAGAGAGAGAGAGAGAGAGAGAGAGAGAGAGAGAGAGAGAGAGAGAGAGAGAGAGAGACGTCACGTGCGCCTCCACCCGGCCGGATGGGCGGAAGCAGCGCAGTGCCGTGACATCAGAGATTATGTTTCCTGGAGGCGGTCGGGCCCGGCGGAGCAGCGGTCACTGACTGGGCATGGATCGGATGACCGGGGGCCGTGCGGTCGGAAGTGCGGCAGTGTAAGATGTCGTCTAATGATACGCGATGCAAGTTAGGTTACTGGTAATTTTTTAGCTAGTCCGAAAAAACTACGTACAAATTACGGCAACCAACCGCGTCAAATGTACGCAAATTAAGGGCACACTGGATTGCACCAGCCGGTACATACCAGATATAATATCAACATCCAGGATCTCTGCGCCTCAGACTCTACTTCTCCGGCTGTATACAGCTATTTGTCATATTATGCACAAGTGCTCGCAGGAGGCCTCGCAGGAAGACATGTCCAACATGCTGTACAAAATCACCCACCTGTCTACGACGGAAACCTTCCGTCTACCATGAAGGGCTAACGGCAACCTGACTTAGTCAGCCACGGCCCGCAGACAATAGATGATAACCTGTCCAACCGACACAGGACAAGCCGGACACCCTCACAAGCCAAGCGGACATGAAACGGAAACGCCGGCTGACGGGGGACGGGCCGGACACCTTCACAAGCGGACATGGTAACCCGCCCGACTGACACATACATACAACATACACGCACACGCACACGCACACGCGCAGGCGCACACGCGCACGTCCGCGCCGACGACGAGACCTGTGCCTGAGTCAGCTGACCGACCTGGCGAGGCACCGAGGTCGCCCCAGGTCACGCTCCCGCCACAAACCACGGTGACCAGAACGACCTGGCAAGGACCCCGTAAGGCCACGTCACAACCGAGCTAGGAGCCTGCGTCAGTTCACACGCCCGACCAGGCATGGAGGTCGGCCCAAGTCACGCTCAATTCGGAGGCCTGGCTCCCCCACAAAGTACACATCGATATCATAAACTTCCTACTTCCTAAGTCATGGCCAATGGGACATGCAGTCATGCATCTGTCGTCGGCATCCTAACGTTTCTATAACTCAACCGGTCCTTTTCACTGGATCACCTCTCTTAGGCGTTGCTATGGCCGTTTTGTTGGCGGCTGCTCAGACCAAACAAACGCCCCGAAACCCACGCGATGACCCTGGCAGTTTGCTGGCACGCCAGAGGTCCATTTGCCGTCGCTGTCGTCATTACGGCGGAGACGCGCGCGGCGCAGCCCGAGCCGCCGCTGGTCGGTCCGGTCCGCCTGCCTCAGCTGGCCGTTCCCAGCGGTGCTCCGCCAAATGACGTCCCAGCCGACGGCCGCCTCCATTATTAACCGAAAAACACCGGCGGAAGCCGTTCGCTGGCACAAGGTGATCGGCAGCGTTACCCACGCGTCGATATGTCCCCTGGGCACGTAGCGTGAAGGCCAAAGGCTCGCGCTCGAGGTCGATATTTTTCGCGGCTTGACTGTTATCGCGCCTTAATGTTCAGACGGTTCTGCCATCCGTTCGGCCTATTTCATGACGCCTTTTACTAACTCTTGTCGGCTTTATTCCCGCGGGTTGACAGCAAAGTATATACACATAAACTCTGAAGGGTTTATCCACTTGCTGAGTGCACGCTATCTGTTGCGGGCATAACCGGCATGTCCCACGTCAATTCAACACCGCCCCAAAGCCCTGCACGGCCTCGTCCGACGCGATAAGTGTCCGGATGTGAACATGAGCCTCCACGACGGCCACCCGGCCAATGGCTCCGGCCAGTCGCTTAAGTTTCGATCGAGGTCGGAAGTTTGTAAACAGCCACAAGAGGATTGTTACTGCTTGCAGCCACGAGCGACGGGGATGTTCACCGCGAGCAGCCACGAGCGGCGGGGGATGTTCGCCGCGAGCAGCCACGGGCGGCTACGGATGTTCGCCGCGAGCAGCCACAAGCGGCGGGGGATGTTCGCCGCGAGCAGCCACGAGCGGCGGGGGATGTTCGCCGCGAGCAGCCACGAGTGGCTGGGGATGTTCGCCGCGAGCAGCGAACCGAGACAGGGCGGACCGTGACTTGACAGTCCCTAACCACCGGCGCGGAGCGTCCCGGGTCACTGATGACCGGCCGCCGCGGTCGGGAAACGAACGGCGGCGGACTGCGCCCGACTGACCCACAGCAGTTGGGCCGTCAGCTGGCGCCAGGACAAAGCCTCTGACGGCTGGATGGGAAGTGACGTTCACATCGTGCAGCGCATGCTCCGCACAGCTGACTGGCTTTCGAGGACGACGGACGCGGACACTCACCAGCTTAACGCCCAAATGGCTGCACCGGTACCGGCAGCCGCGGTCAGCTGTGCCGAGTCACACCATCACAGAGCATAACGAGAGAAGAGGGACCCACCTGTCGTAGACTCTGCAGGTGGACGTGTTGACCCGCCGGTCGCTGAGGTAGCGGCGCCGGTCTTCGAACAGGTCTTTGATTGCCGTCACGCCCATCACAAATACTAGCGGCAGCATCGCCACCTCCTTGCCGAACGCACTGATCTCCGGCACCCAGTTCAACAACACGATGAACAAAAAGTACAGGTTGGCGAAACGGTGAAACTGCTCGAACAGGTTCTTTGGCAGGAAAGAGAGCAACGTGTACTTGGTAGTCCGGACGTAGTTGTCCAGGAAGCCGGCGTTCGGGTGCTGCTTGGCCGGCGTGTCCGGCGGTACCGTGTGGTTTGGCACAATAACACGCAGGCGCGCCTCCTCTGCCACCTTTTTCTTCCAGAAGCACAAGTAGTCGAAGATGGAGGAGCTTTGCTGCGTCTGGCGGAGCGTGTAGACACTCTCGGAGCGCGAGGCCTGCCGCGAGTGGCCGCGGAACAGACTGTCGGCACGTGAGCCGTGCCGCTGCCGGCCGGTGGCGCCGCGGCCGCTCCGCTCGCGGGACACGTGGCCGGGCGGCAGCGTGAACTCGGTCCTGGAGGAGGCGCGCTGCACATCGTCCAGTCCATCCATGCCGATCTGCCCGTGACTGAAGGCGCGCGCATGGCCGCGGCGCGCCGCCGTGCCGGCCCGCTCCGGGTCCTTGAGGATGGAGGGGCCCGGCAGCTGCGTGCCCTGGCTGGCCGAGCGCACGTGACCACGCCGCTCCGGCGACAACGGCTGGTGGGAGACGGTGCGGCCGGCCGGCCGGTGGCCGCGCTCCGGCAGGCCCGGCCCGGGCTCTGCCGCCGCCGCCGCCGCGTCGGCGCCCGGCCTCCGGCATGCTGGCGCGTCTGGAACACAGGCGGGGACACGTCACACCGCCGGACTCTGCCGCCGCTGGCGCCCGAAGCGCAGAGCTGCCCAGTGCGCTGTCGGCCTGGTCACATAGCCAAGGCACCTGGCCCGCAACGGGAGCATGTCTGGCCAAACCTCCGTGAACCAAGGTTCTGGCTCACACAGACTCACCTCCGTCGGCTCTGCGACGTCCCTTTGGATACTAACGTACAGTCCTTCCATCTCCTAGCGGCCTCCAGAACAAAGGGCCACATACCCCTCATCAGTCACCTCCAGGTGAGGAGAGGCGAAGGGCCAAACCAATCTGCCTTGGACGGAGCCCAATTGATCTAAACCGGCCCCCTCTTCTCAACTTTCTACCAGAGACTGTGCTGTTGATAGCAGCACAGGCTCTATCTCCAGGCTGCAGCACCCCTTTATGGTCAGATTAACTTATGCTGGCAAGCAGGGAATTAAAACTGCTTTGTTTGCTACACCCATTTCACGTACAATGTTTATTTCTGCCATTGATCTGGCATACTAGGGACAGTCAGGACAGACACCCATGCACAGCTAGCTAGGGCCATCTGTTTAAGAACACTGCCAGACATGTTCTTGCTTGCTGAAACCTTTGTAGGTGCATACACAAGGAGATAGCTGGAGGTTTGGCCAGTCACAGGGTAACAGCTGCCTAGGGCATAAACAGAAAAGTACAGTGGATCACTGTTAGACAGAGTGAATTTGGCCTTCAACACATCAACACTTCCAACAGGATCTTTTCATATTAGTTTGATACAGACACATTTTGATTCTCATTTTGTATGTGACAACCATGATTCAGATCACTGAGGTGAAGAACCCATAACCTGCACTGCAACAGCACATTCTAGTTGAGATTTCACAAACTGAGACAGCTGGTACTTTGGTTGTCTCCATTGACATTTAAAATTGCATTGTCATGGCATTCAACCCGTGTTCCATGGTCTGGGGGACATATGTGAGGCTCCTCATGCAGGGGTAATGGGTTCAAATCCCTGAGGAGGTGCATTATTTGATCAACACTGACAAGGCGGGATCACCTGGCAACCAGCCAATAAGGGTTAAACCAGGCCTATGATACCTCAATATTGCTGAATATCAAAACAGGCATGCAAAATTATCTGCAATACTGTCTGGCAAATAAGTGGAAGCAGGAGTTACCTGTTTGGCTGGGTGGAACATCTTGTGTGGTGGGTCCAGTGTTAAAAAAAAAAACACATTGTGACAAGTATGCTAAGACCAAGGTCACCTATGCAATCTGATTAGGATAAATCAAGAAAACAAAATAATAACAGCCATATAATGATAAGGTGAATGTTTACAGCATGTTAATTACCACAAAACTTGTTTTGTTCACCATTTATGTGCAAAGCACTCAATATGTTAACAATAGATATTTAGAAGAGCCCATGTGATGCTACTTGGCATGCTCACATATACCTTATTTTGGTTCAAAATTTGCATGCATATTTCTTTAGGATTGAGCTCAGACTTGAGCCTGAGACCAGTGCTTATCTGATTTCTAAGCCTAAACCTGCATTTGAACTTCAATCTGGCCAGACATTGAGTCAAATTACATACTGTTAAAAAATGACTGATTGTTACACAAAGGAATATTAATGAATCATATAAATACTATTCATGTTGTTTTATTACCTGTCCAAATCTGTTGGTCTTCCAAAAATATATTTTGCTTTCACATACTGATGGTGGGTAACCCTATATCCGGACTTTGTATGCTTTTAGAGTATGATCTTAAATATACAGCATCATCTTACTATATTTAGAGCACATAACTGCATGTTGGCTGCTTCCAACATATGCTTTTATCAGCAAATTGATACAATTTGAAAATTTAATGAGTCATAAGGCAGATACTAGGCAAACTTTTTCCCACAAATACACCATTACAACTATGCATTCTCTGCAGATTTCAACAGCCATTTTTGGCTGTGCTACTTCCATATTCTATCCACTTTTTTAATATTTGCATTTTGCCTTTTACTGTTACAAACATCAGTAAAGGTGAACTGGATGGTAAAGGTGGGCCAAATGAACTAGCCTACATCCAATGAGAAAATTAATTTAAGCATGCGACAAGCTAAAGCCCAAATTATACAAAATGGTAAGCTTGCTGCCCAGCTTGAAGTAGCAATCGAGGCTATCGCATCTCGTTGACGTCCCTGCCGCGGTTCGTGGACGGGTCAGGGAGCGCCACGTGCACCTTGGCCACGTAACCAAACGCGTCAAAGCGCTGTACATGGACATGTGGAAAATATGACACACACACACACACACAAAAGTACGCAGCCTTAAAAAGTTCTTATCCGCCACATCTGCCTGACGGGTAAATTCTACTTAACATCCTATTTCTGCAAAACAACGGCTAGGACGCTGAAAAGAGTTGGCGTGGTTAAGAAGCCGGAACAGCATCTGTGAATGGCACAGTTTACGAGCACGCCAGTATTTATACAAGCTAAAGTTTCCGCAGCTCCACCTACCAAACCGCTCTTTCCCGGTCCCGGCAAACACTCACATGTCAATCCCGCACCACCCCCTCCCAGCAGCTGCCGACAACTGACCCTGACAACACACAAAACCCCGGGGGCAAACAGCTGATTGTATTATCCAAGAGTTTTATAAAAATTGAGTTACGGGAATGAACTTTCGTATTTTATTACAATTTCTTAAGTAATTGCTTCAGAGATGGCTTTTTTTCCTTTTATTACCATTTTGCACTTAACATTATTTCAATAGCTAATGTAACTCCTTTATCGTGTGCTGTTGCCATGGTGACCACCTTACCACTGGCATACAGCTCGGCGCGCAACAGACAATTTCTGGTGTCATCTGTTTTTGGTGTCTTGCAGCGTTTAACAGCGCCGCTGGGAAATGCAAATATGCGCGTGGAGATGTTGTGGTCAACAGTTTTATTTTCAGCATTTTTTTAGATGCAGAATGATTAAGTAATGATGTGTGAGTGAACATTGAAAGGGCTTGTCTGCCGTTTTATGCACACTGGAGTGGTGCAGCTGGAGGGATATCTGGATTTTTCCATTCTGGATTTTGAAATTGTCCACATTTACGCTTAATACACTTGGATATGATGCATGTAACTATTTTGTAAGGGGGTATATGTCCTTAGTGCCTCTCTTCCTTGAATATACTCTGTCCAGGAGGCCTCCTTCGATGAGACTCTTCCACCCAGGAATCCCTGGAAGGTCCTTGCCTCCAATTTAAAATGTGATACTCCTTAATGCAATTTATAATGCCCAACTTTAAAGGAAGAACAAATTGCAAAAAAGAAACATAATGCCAAGCATGGCCAGCATATACCAGCTAGAATGAGTACAAGATACTATTCTGGTGCATTCAATGGAAATCAGAATCATCTCTTAGGTCTGTGAGGTAGAAGCAAAACAAATTGTTCATGAGTGGAATTGAGCACAAGTCTATATATGTATATATATATATATCATAAATTGGTGTGATCACAGCATCCTGGCTGTTAATATACATCTGTAGGTGTTTTGTACATTTGGGCTTGAATCTACATACATGATGAAGTCCTAACCATGATATACAATCCATCAAGTGTATTTCAGCTCTGACTCACCAGCATTGTATGCCTTCTCCCAGGGCTCATCAGACTTCACCTGGATTAAACATTGTTATCTGTGGAACTGATTAATGCATTTTGATTGTCACACAATATGCAAACCTGTCATGAAGTCATATTGCCTTAAGCTGGCATGACACCTCATTATCATGGCTGAGGCTGAGCTGGTGCTGAACATGAAGGAAGAGAACAAGGGTGTGGCGCCGTGTGGTCCTAAAAACCAAATAAAGCTAGAGGAGCAACACCAGCTGATTGCTGCTAAGAAAGCAATTGGTTTTTCACAACAAACTTGTGAAGGCTTCCAGCCCTTACTGACTGAGGTAATATGATACTGAAGTTTTTATTACAAGCAAGCATCTAGCTCTAAATGAAAACAGAGATTGGTCCAGTTCAGCATTTGGTCATCAGTAGATAAAGTGGATGCAAACTCACTGGTGAAGCAGGCTTGTGCTGTTGTGCAGTGGTGTGGCCTTTAATTTGCAAGCTGTCCGAAACATTGCGTGCAGCTGGTTTTACTGACTTGCAGCATAAAGACTGAAGAAATTTCAGGGCTCAGATGGATTTATTTAAGTCATTTCTAACACATTTTCCTGTTAAGCATAGTGTAAGTCTTAGGTATCAGCAAAATGAATTATGTGGATACTATTTATAACAAGCTAGCCCCAGTAGTTTTAACAATGTAATTCATGAACACATTTTAGTTGTTGTGCACTTTCTTTGATGGAACAAAGAAGATGAGACTATTTGAAAGAGAGCTCACCCTAATATCATGCTACTCAATCTTGTTTGCCAATTTTATGTGTTACACCAGCATGCATCACCAAACATGCTCCTTCCTACATTTTCCTGTTCAACGGCCATGTTTGTATACGACCGGGGCCAACTGCTGTGCACGTTTGGCGTCCATACCACTGCAGCTGCGTGTCTTATCTCCCCAGACGCATCAACAGCTGGCGGCCTGCAACGAGCGGTTGCAGGCGTTGGCCGGCCGCCGGCAGCGGGCGGCGGCGCGCACGCTCGAGGCGGCTCGTGCCGGCCGACACGCGCTCTACGGCTACCTGCGTGATCAGCTGGTCGGCCTGGACGCCAACGTTGCCGAGCAGCAGCGTCAGCACCACTGGCTGACGCAGCGCCTCGCCACGCTCGAGTGAGGAGGCACGGCGGTCTGGTGCCGGCACGTACGGCGATGGACTTAACGAGAGTGTGCGTGGGGAGCTTGGCCGGGATGTGCACTGCTGGGCTGATTTTCCGTTTGCTAGTTGATAGTCTGACATTGTTGCTCCGACGCCTGCTCATGTGCGTGTGCGTGTGCGTGTGCGTGTGCGTGTGATGACGGCTGCTGTCTGTGGCTAAGTGCCTCTCTGGCTATTCGCATTAATGAATCTGGGAAGTGACGTGAAACAAAAAGCGTGTCTGCGTAGCAGATGTAGCGTTCTGCGTTTGCACCAATCCGTTAGACACTTTTGATGTGCCGTCATTTTTACATTCATGGTTATCAGCTCATCATGTTAGCCCAGTTTGGGATATCGGGCCAGATTGCAGGGCTCTCCCAACGCAGGTGTTTCCGTTATGCTTCGACGAACTTTTTCTGGCATGGCATATGAGCATGGTGAGGGTTTGTGCATGTACTCAACCATGCCTGATGTTGTAAAATAATGTGCGCCGTATGTTTGAAATCTATTTGATAATTTTATCATTTTGAAGCCAACTCATTGACAGGAAATATCACTTACAAGCTTGTCAAATGGCCTCGTGGGTTAAGATTTTGGCGAATGTGTCATATTTTTAGGAAGTACGCTGCTGAAGCGGTGTTTGATGATGGCAAGCTTGTCGCTACGAAATTTTTTGTCAACCAGACGGAAGAAAGTTTCACGCAGAGAAAGCTGGCCCAGAAGGACTGCTACATTAGTCGTGAGGAGAAACTGGTTAACACCTATCAGGTAAAAAAAAAAACACACACACACACAGATGAGTCCGAGGTCTCATGGGAAACAGATGAGTCTGAGCCCAGTCCAGTATTGCATTAGTCATGACAAGCTGGCAAACATCCAGGGCCGTAGTTTCGCAAAATGAGAATGAATTTGAGTATGAAACCGAATATGAATCACAAACACAAACATGAATTCCGAAATGAATAAGGAACTACGCCCCTGTAAACATCTGCTAGATTCTAAAAAAAACAACAACAAAGTGATGAGTCCAGTGGCCTGTCACGTTAGACCCGTCTTGGCTGACTGGGACTGAAATTTAACGGCCCCAGGTAACTCTGTCTAGAGGAAATACATGACAACATGACGTCCTTTTATCTATCCATTCCTCCCCCCCCCCCCGCAATCATCTTTAGAATAGGTGATCACTTGCCATGGTTAACAACCACATGCTGTGGTTAATAACCAATTATTACCCTACTTGCGAAATCGTCATCACGCATTATGATGTACATCTCATACGAAATATTTGCTTCTTCTTACATGAGGGTAGCAAGGCATTGACACTCCCAGGCCCTTTCTATGGCATCGAGCGCGGATTGGAAGGCATTGTGCCGCCTGTCTCCGCTTTTCCCATTCCGCCCTGCCCTGCCCACGTGTCTCACCGTCCCGCAAATGTCTGTCCGGACCGGCGCCCCGCTTGGTGAGCCGTGTATGGGCCGTGTCCTGCCCAACGCTGGCCGACTGCAGGCTAACCTGCTGCTGCGCGCAGGGCGGCGTGCGCCGGCGGGAGCGGGGTGAGCACGAGGCGCGGCGCAGCCTGCAGGCTCGTGAGGAGCTGCTGCGCCGCCAGGCAGAGGAGACGGCTGACCGCATGGACGCGCACGTGACTGATACACTGAGCGTACTGCGACGACAGCAAGAGGAGCAGGTGTGAGATCAGGGGAGAGCAGGGGAGCAGCTGTGTGGTAAGGGGAGGACGGGGGAGCAGGTGTGTGGCCAGGGGAGAGCGGGAGGGGGAGGTGTGTGGTCAGGGGAGAACGGGGGTGCAGGTACGGAGTCATGAGAGAACGGGGGAGCAGGAACATGGTCAGGGGAGAGCGGGGGAACTGATGCGTTGTCAGGGAAAAACGGGGAAGCAGACGTGTGGTCATGAGAAAATGGAGGGGATAAGGGTGTGGTTGGGGAATAGCGGGGCAGCAGGTACGTGGTCAGATGAGAACTGGGGAGGAGGGACGCGGTCAGGGGAGAGTGCAGGAGTAGGGGCATAGTCATGAGAGAACGGGGAGCAGGTATGTGGTTAGGAGAAAACGAGGGGGGGGGGGAGTAAGAGCGTGGCCAGGGGAGAGCGGGGCAGTAAGTTTGTGGTAGGAGAAAGCAGGGGGGGCGGGTGGGTAGTCGGGGAAGAGCGAGGGAGTAGGTTGGAAACGTCAAACGTAGGGGGTCAAGGGAAACGAGGGGGTAGGAGCGTGGTCAGGAGAGAACTGGCGAGCAGTTGTATGCCCAGGGGAGAACAGAGGAAGCAGTTGTGCGGTCGGGGGAGAACGGAGGTAGCAGGTGGGCGGTCAGAGGGGAATGGAGGAGTGGTTGCGTTGGTTTGGGGAGAATGAAGGGAGCAGGTGTGCGGTCAGAGGGGAACGGGAGAGTGGGCGCATTTGTTAAGGGAGAACGGGGGAGCAAGTGCCTGGTTAGGGATATAGGGATGAGTTGTGGGGCCAGGAGGGAAACTGAACAAGCACATGGTCGGGGAAATTTGCAGAAGCAGTTGGCGTGTAGTCGATGGAAGCCTGGAACGCGACATGTATTCTCAGCATGCAGCGGATACCTTCTGCTACGGACTGACGTCGAGTGGTGTATAGAGCAAAGTGTGGGAAGAACATAGGCGAGCATATTTCAGACACTGATTATCAGGCCAGGCGCGTTCCGCGCGTGTAGGCGCTCAGGAGATAGCAGTCGTTCTGTGTGTGTGCTCAGGAGACAGCAGTCAGTCCATGTGTGTGCTCAGGAGACAGCAGTCGGTCCATGTGTGTGCTCAGGAGACAGCAGGCGGTCCATGTGTGCGCTCAGGAGACAGCAGTCAGTCCGTGTGTGCGCCTCAGGAGACAGCATCTGGTCTATGTGTGCGCTCAGGAGACAGCAGTCGGTCCGTGTGTGCGCTCAGGAGACAGCAGTCGGTCCGTGTGTGCGCTCAGGAGACAGCATCTGGTCTATGTGTGCGCTCAGGAGACAGCAGTCGGTCCGTGTGTGCGCTCAGGAGACAGCATTTGGTCCATGTGTGCGCTCAGGAGACAGCATCTGGTCTATGTGTGCGCTCAGGAGACAGCAGTCGGTCCGTGTGTGCGCTCAGGAGACAGCAGTCGGTCCGTGTGTGCGCTCAGGAGACAGCATCTGGTCTATGTGTGCGCTCAGGAGACAGCAGTCGGTTCGTGTGTGCGCTCAGGAGACAGCATCTGGTCTATGTGTGCGCTCAGGAGACAGCAGTCGGTCCGCGTGTGTGCGCTCAGGAGACAGCATCTGGTCTATGTGTGCGCTCAGGAGACAGCAGGCGGTCCGTGTGTGCGCTCAGGAGACAGCATCTGGTCTATGTGTGCGCTCAGGAGACAGCATCTGGTCTATGTGTGCGCTCAGGAGACAGCAGTCGGTCCGTGTGTGCGCTCAGGAGACAGCAGTCGCTCCGCGTGTGCAGTCAGTAGTCGGTCCGTGTCCGTTCCTGTTCTGAGCGAGCGGCCGTGGGGCCGCGGCAAGACTTCCGCGCCCGTTCACCGGCGCTGCCGTGCGGCTGCAGCGGGCGGCGGCCGAGCGCCAGCGGCGGCGGCGCTCCGACGCAGTGCGCCAGCTGGCCCGCCAGCTGGAGTACACCCGTGAGGTGATCCGCGTGCAGCGCCAGCGGACACGCCGCGCCGCTGCCGCCTCTGGCCCAGCCCAGCAGCGTCCGGCCGTCGGTGGCGCTGCCCAACTGCAGGTAGGTGCCCCGCCGCTCCCCAACGCTCGCCGCTATGTTGTTGATTACGCTGTGAGTGTTTCACGAAAGAGACATATCCCACGAAACAGGCTTTTTGGTTTTTTGTTCCTGGGAATGAAAAGACAACTGCCGTTTCTGGTAGCAGCCTTCCCACACAGATATGGAATGCCTGAAGTTCTGTCAGTTTAGCGCCTTGCCTTCAACCGGGACGTTGTCGACCGAAATGTTGCAGTAATGCAAGTCTCAACTTGCGTTTTTCGTCTCCACATGACTTGCGCCGAAACGAAAACCAAAATATAACAATTGAAGCGTGAATGTTCAGCTTCTACGAAAAGAAGGAATGTAAAGTGACTTCGGAAGTACGCCGCAACGTTTTACAACTACAAGTTGAAACTATTTTTGGCCATGTCCAATTCTCGTACGTTAGAAACGCATTCGCAAGAGGTCCGAAGGTCTAAGTCTCGCCATGGGCTGCGCTCCACACCTGGAGTGAGCCGTCTCGGCAGCCGCTGTCACAGCAGTGTCTAAGTCTCGCCATGGGCTGCGCTCCACACCCGGAGTGAGCCGTCTCGGCAGCCGCTGTCACAGCAGTGTCTAAGTCTCGCCATGGGCTGCGCTCCACACCTGGAGTGAGCCGTCTCGGCAGCCGCTGTCACAGCAGTGTCTAAGTCTCGCCATGGGCTGCGCTCCACACCTGGAGTGAGCCGTCTCGGCAGCCGCTGTCACAGCAGTGTTTTGTACTGCCGGCACTGCGGCGCCGCTCCCCGTCACGCCTGTCAGAGCGATAGCAGCATGCTCCATGCTGAGGAATGGGCCATTTTATCTTTGACTTTATTTTGAGTAGACAGGGAGTGGTGCCATTTACTCTTATTTCTTGATACAGTACTGGCATCGCGAAATATGAGATCTGGATCTTACAACTACATTTAAGCACAACTATGTTAGGGCTTGGACCAAGCTTTAAGGGGACATTTAATTTTTTATTTGGAATTTCCCATTTGGCACCTTCCAATAACCCCAAAGCTCCGAGCGTTGTGTGCTGGGAACACGTAAAAGTCATCTCACTGCCATGATAAGCTTTGTCGTGGGAACACAATTGGTCATGACAACAGGTAAAGAAGTCTCCGAGCCGGAATTACCATCAATCTTGCTTCCATCGGTAGATTGGCAACACAAAAAGTTTATGTGGGTGCAGTTCCTCGTCGTGAACTCTCGAGCCGTCCCTCCTTTTGTTTCTGTGTTTCCAAAACGTTTGATTCCTGACTCTGTGCTTATGTCGGACCATTGTCATGACCATATTAACAATAGATTGACCCGTATTATAGTGACAACGAGGCTGTCAACAGTATTTCATCAACCTCTGCCCATGAGACGACACAAGCAGTGGCTCTAGCTAATCGACTGTACCGCACACTTAGCCTCGCAAATGTGAATGATGTTTGAACAATCGTCACTTGACACTTATTCGGAGAGTACACCCGAAACTCGACACGTAGCCGTCGTGTCCGATGCGCTAAAGCCGAGTTCCATTTCGCAGCTACCGACGCGCCCTGTGTTCTTCGAGCCAGGGGACGTGTCCTTGCTTGAAAAGGTCAGCATATTACGAGATAACGGATAACCTCGACGCCAATGAAAATCGAGCAGATAATAGTGTCAAACGTGAGCGCACGGAAAGGTTGGGCACGTGCATCGTATTCAGCACACCCTGGTTCAAGATTGTTACGACTGCGGCAATAGGGAGACGGTGGCTGTTTTCGGAAGCGTGCAACCAAACGGCGTGAAATCAACATCAGACTTATTCCGTTTATAAACAAATACACTGGGAAATCTCAGGCAATAGCAGAGCTGGAGTTACTTGGTAATGCAGTACTGATGGCGCATGATGTTCGATGCACGCATTTCAAACACTGGGAGTCCCAACGGTATTTCCACCGGCCTGTGATGCAACAGTATTTGCAGGCGTCCGCTAAGGCAGGCAGCCGGCCTCTTTTCCTTAATCGATGTTTTGTTACGCAAATGTGTCCTAACGTCTCGTCTTATCGGGTGTATGCTGCGACTGCGACGGTGACATCACCGGCCGTGACGTCATCGGTCGTGACGTCGGTTGTGATGTCGCTGGTCGTGACGTCGACTTCACTGTCGCCAGAATCGGGGAGGGGGGGGGGGGGCGAGCACTGGCCCGCCCACTGATGCACGGTTCCTGGACGGGGAGGTCTCGACAACGGAGATTACTCAGGACGGCCGCGCACCTCTTACCTCTCCCCGTCAACACACCGCTCCACAATTGTCTTTTGGGTTTGAAGAAGCATAACCGGACCCAGCTAAAAAGTGCTTTGGCTGGGCCGTAAGTAACACACCTTACAAGCCTGTAATGCACATACCTTTGAAACCATGAATGTAATCTGTCAGCACGCGTATTGCATGGTTGTGTCCATAGTATGCAGTGCTTCAGTGATGCGTTGTCATAAGTAATGCATCTAGACGACTGATGTGAGAGCATATATTTGTTTGCGCGCTGGTCTTGTGGGTCTCGATGCACACCACTCGGCTAACTTCCGTATCGTTCGAACTGCCTTTTCACAATTCCGGAGGCGCAGGTTTCGGCTCCATGTATTGTATGAAGTATTGTATGAAGTGTATGTCTTTGCCGGGGCAATGCACGGCTGCTTTTGGGGGGCTCGGGCCCAGCGCCGCCCGCGAGGTGTGACTGAAGGATAAAGAGCCGCAGGCTGGAGCCCACACCCGTACAGTACTTTCAGTAGTCCTACAGACGCTTCCGTAGATCATCTGCAGCACACGTGACGCCTCGGCGTGCGTCCTGGGCAGTATCTGCATACGGCGCGCCAAGGCGTCCTCCCTGTTATTGGGCGAGTTCTGCCCAGCACGGTGATCGGCCTTCTCAACAGTCGGGAGATCAGCTGAGGTAACTGGGGGAGGTATCTCTGACCTGTGAAAACACTCGTCCAGCCTGTCCAAAAGCTCGGTGATCCTTCGAAGCCTTCTATCTCCGGACTAATTTGCTCCTACCATATTCAAAATAGTCAGCGTATGGGCTAGCACCAGCTTTTTATACCTCGCACTCACCACTGTCTCCGACTGCGCGCTTTGTTCTCCGGATCAAAACCAAATCCCTCTCCTCTGTTAACGTTATTCAAGCTGTTGCTTTGACGACATGGGCCATTCAAAGCTTGTCATCAAACATCAGCTGTGCGGCGCACCGTATGGCTTGAGGCGTACCTGCTGGGCCACACGCAGAACGTCAAGCTCAGCCACTGGCTGCAGGCAGATGTCCTCCGCACTTCCCGACGGCATGGGCGTCTTGCAAGGTTCCGCACGAGGTCCGCTCCCGCGCATTATGTTTCAAAATCGGCCCTAGCCTGTCTTTGTCGACTGCAGACGCCATCCATTACGACCTCAGCCTGTCCTTGTCGCCTGCAGACGTCGTGCATTACGACCTCAGCCTGTCTATGTTTACTGCAGACGTCGTCCATTACCACATCAGCTTGTCGCTGTTGACTGCAGACGTCCATTACGACCTCAGTCTGTCCTTGTCGACTGCAGACGTCATCCATTACGACCTCAGCCTGTCCTTGTTCACTGCAGACGTTGTCCATTACGCGAAGTTCCGTGGAGTTTCTCTCCTAGTCTTTGCAACGCCTCGATAAGGTGTGGCGGATGGTCCAGTGCAGTTCACGGCCCTTGGTAGATCCGGAGACAAGATATAATATGTATTGTCGATATCGATATAATATATATCGACGATATAATAAGATATCGTCCTTCAAAATCAGTCGTCTACAGCACAAATCACCCAGAGGCGCAGAGCACCGGCGCCTACGGCAGCCCCGTGAAAAGGTGCTCTGTTATAGCCTGCACCCCAGGGGACAAACTGGATCCTCCCATCGCACCACTGACGCTCCGTCCCCGGTACCTGCGCGGACAGCTGCTCCAGTAAGGTAACGCCATCTATCAGTACGTAGCGATTACTGATGCTGCCACCTGCGACGGAACCCCGGGGGGCCGTCTGAGGAGGGACGGTACTTTACGTCAGAGTGCTACAAAGCACGCACGATGCACGCACGGCGCGCAAGCACATACGGTGGGTCGGTTTGCGGTGGGTCGCCTGCACCGGTTGCGCTGCTGCCTGAACTGCCCGTCAGGGCGGCCGGCGTCGCGCCAGATCCTGCCGCTCATCGCTGGGATCGGCTCGGTGCTTCATCGTCGGCGCCTGACGAAACTGTGCGATCGGGCCCAACAGCTACCAGATCGTGTGGTTAAGAAACCCTAGCAGAAATAATTGCATGCGGTTTCAAGGATCTTTTTGTATTTGCAGTCTGCTTAAGATAACTGCTGCGAGAAATAGCTCCGATTTCCAGCGGGCGTTAGGCTGCAAATTTGTGAGACACTGCGAATGAGGTGTGACTTTTAGAAGCCAGGTATCTTAGCAAAACGACCCGATATGACCACCGAAAATAGGTATCGCTTGTCGTTAAGCACAGGTGGTCCAGATCGCAAAAATTGTGTTATGCAGGATGGTATGGCCTAGCACGTGCAGACGAGGAGGTATGGGTAATTTTCTACGTACATTACCAGGATAAACCCATTTCCTGAAGTGAAACTGAAGCTGCACGACCCTCTCTCACTAGTGACTGTGTTGAAAATTAGAGTGACGAACGCCTTTGTCGGGAATTGATATAAACAAAGAGGCCTTCAGCTCGGAGTATTTCGACGTGAGTTTGAAACCCGTTGACAATACTGGACCTTCGGTATAGCAAAAGGCACTGATTAAATGGCGTCACGCAAGTATTGGTTGAATCGAGTAAAGTCGACGTTTCAAAGCTGTTCTCATGTTCAGACTGCTTTGCGAAGATCAGTCAAGATCACCTCAGTATGTCTGTTTTCACTCTTGGGGCACAGCACAAAAAGTGCACTGAACGTACGTGCCCCGGCACTTTTTTGTGCAATTAGAGGAAGATACACCACCGCAGTGTGCTTTAAGCACATAACCACCCCCAGCATACTGCATTACAGTCCGGCGTACCATATGGCTACTAAGGGGGCAGTCGTTATATCACAAAGCGGTGCGTGCATGTTCTGATCCCCAGCCGTGTGAACATTGCCTTGCTAAGATATCCCTTATTGTTTGCGAAGGGATGCTCGGGGCACCGTGTCACAGCTGCCCTTGCGCCACGTGTCCTCTTTTTGGCGATGCACCAGTTTCGGTAAGATCGTTGCAGGCGTGTGAAACAAACTGCGCATGTGAAACTTCCGTTTATAGATTACAAGCTGTAAAAAGCAACAAGCGAATGCCACCGGGCCACATAATGGTTTTCACGTCCTCATGGTAGCGTGGACTGGGGATCCTACTTGAAGATCGCAACAAGTTTTATCAGCACTTGATGGCCTGGCGTGTCTGGCTGGGTGTAGGCTTGACAATATTTGCCAACTGACACATGTGTTGCGCCGATTAATCGGCTGAAAAGAAAAGGCACGCTGAACAACGGACGGTGTAATATCTCTTGCAACCCCCGCGCGGAATTTTTACGTGGGTGAAACATGCGTAACGTTTGTGATCGTTTAAGGAATACTTCGGAGAACGGGGACATCATTAGTTGACCATACATGGTAGTCTGACACGCGGCAGGACATGGTGCTGAAGCAAATGCCAGTTTTTATGTGATCGCACTCTAATCATAAGATCGGAAACCTTATACCAGTACACTGCCGCATATTGAATTTGATATTGGCATAATTGGCTTGAGACCAGGTCACGACATTCAGCTATTTTGTTCGGTTTCGGCTTGGTGTCATTTACAACGGGTGGCTCTGGCTTCAGGTTTGTTGTTCATTTTTCAACAGACCGTTTCGGTTTCAGCTTCGAATCAGTATTAAATCATTGCTTTTCGAGGGACGTGAGTTGTCGATTAGCAGAGCTGAGTCGTGAAAAACCATGTAAGTTGTCGATTAGATGGAGGCGACCAAGACCGGGACGCTTCGCGAAGCTGCATTTGCGTCGCGCACGTGGAGGTGGCACCGCTGCATTCATGGCCTTTGGACGTCATTCTGCACTTGCGCAGCCCTGCTGTCACGGGCGGTGCCATGCAGATCCGAGAGCCGGTCACTTTGCCGAATGTAATTCTATGGGTAAACAGTCTGGTGTCGGGGATGAACTTGACGCGCTTGGTTTGGATTAGAGCCCCTTCGGCCAGTCATGACCATTTCTGGGCTCTGGCATAGAGGGGAGCTGATAATGATGGGAAAAGCCGCATGCACCTGAGTGTCCTCCGCTGATGCTTCGCCTGCGCAAGGACCCCCACTGCCGTACAAAGGTAAAACCCCATATGTTTATGTTTGGCCATGTTGCGTTTGTATGTCATTTGATTGATATTCTCAACCTGAATTCGTTTACCTAAGCCATTAATTGAAATCTTCACAAACTTTTAGTTGAAGAAAGGGCTAAAAGCTTGTGAAAAATCAGCTTATGTTTTACGTAATTGAATTCAGCTTGAGAGGACAAATCAAGTGACATCAAGCACTCAGTCATAAATAAAGATACGGTGTTTTGCCCTTGCGTGGCAGGTTATGTATGGGCGGGTTGTACACTCATCGGGAGGGCGGGGCTCCCCACTAGGGGCCACTTCAGGCTCAAAGCACTCATCGCTGGAGGAAATAACTTGCGCGGGTGAACGGGACGTCGCGATGATGCGGAATAAGGCGAGAATGGGGCCGGGAGGCCGGATGCGTGGCGACATCAAGTTGGGCGAGGTTCTGTCGTATCAAGAGGTGTGGTCTTTATCATAGGCCGGTGAACTTCCGAGTCGTTTGGACGTCTCAAGTGACGTCCAGGTGGTGACGTCCTGCCAGGTCCAGGCATTTAACGTCCTAGCGATTTGTGCGGCTTCTGTGCCTTTGTGTTGAGTGTGACGTCATCACGTGTGACGCTATACGTCGCCGCATCAGATGTTGAAGCGGTATTTGCGTCGCACAGCCGGGTCCGCGCGCCGCACACAGTGGGGTGAGCTGAGCGACCTTTAGCTGATTGGCGTTGGCTGAAGGCTTGTACGTGTTGCGAAGGGCATGTTCGCTCTTAGACGTGGTGTCGGTGTTAAGGCCAACGAATTGATTGGGACAGGCTCGACGTGGTCTATCCTTGCTTGGTGCATCTTTTGTACGGATACTTGACAGTGGTGGCGGCAGTCTGTGATTTGGCGGTTTTGACCTCTGTAGCTCCGATATTCAACACATCGGCCAATGCGGCGGAACAAGCAGCAAGTAGAACGCAATTATTTAAAAGTTGTGCCGCATGACTTGCAAGCATTTGCTTCAAGGTCTGATAAGGTGTGTTTCCGGAACATTGCAATACAAATAATTTGCGAACTCAGTTCGATTAACATAGAAAATATGGAGTTTGGTAGCTGTGAAAAGCTGCGAGACACTGGTTGAAACTGACCCAGACGCCATCAGCGTAGGATCGCAATGGCACAGGACCGACTCATGTCAACGGAAAAAAGAACGAGCAGTCGTACTAGCAAGTGTTCCGGTGCTCCAGCCGGCTATACGCATTTGCGCGCAGACTATGGGCTCGCCGGCTTTGGCATGGGTTTGCTTTAGCGCCATTGCCAAATCTCGACTACCGAGAAGGTAAAGACGCGAGGCAGGAGGGCGGTACAGGCGAATTCACGTTTACGTTAACACAACACAACACGTTAACGTTCACACAACATTAACCGATCGCGGCGATGCCTAGCTCATGGCAACGCCGGTCATACAACAGAAGGTGACCAGGGTGGGCTCCTCGGAACCTGATCTTGATCATCACACTGGCCCTAAAATCGGGGAGATTAGGTTCCGAGAGTTTTGCCGTGACCACCACGCAGGCGCCTGTCCCAGCTCGCATGTGAGATTCAACCATTTTGACGAGTGAAATGACTAGGCCCCGCTGGCAGGTTTACCTAAACAAAGCCAGCTGAAAGGCCATACTAAATGGAACCCTTGTTGGGCTCCAAGCCGTTCAAGTCTGTGCATTATGTGCTAATTTACACACGTTAGCTATTAATGAACCTGTTCTTGAATTATTCGCTAATAAGTGACGTTTTAACGCGATGATGAATCTGTTTATGTATGTTTTCAAAGGCGACCAGCCCGTCCTCATATGTTACGATATCATGTGCAATGTTCATGATCATAATGTGACGGCGAGTTGAGTGCACACTCAGTTTTCTTTCCATCGCACGCTACTCGCGCAACAGAAGGCCTTTTGCTGGTTACCCGTGCATGTCAATTAAACGTACGTTGATCTTTTACAGCTTGTTCAACAAATGTATGTCGACCATCACAAAGCTACATGAGTCACGTGTTTACCTTTAACCTGTATTAGTTCCAAAACAGCACCGAAGCCCATTTTTGTTCTCGCTTATTCACTAGGCGCTTGGCAGCATCAGGAAATAGCCGGTGGAACGCCTGCGGTTCCTGTGGTTGAAGCCAGGAGCCGGTGAATGTCACAGCCACTGGCTGCGTTCAGAGGGGAGGTGCCAGGTAGAGCAGGGTCGCCCTTTGCGCGAGGACCCCGTGCTAAACTGCCACGGCGGCGGGCCACGGCGTGTGCAGTGGGATCAGCCGGAGGTCAGCGCCCGTGGACCTGGCGGCGGCAGCTGCAGCTCAGCCACCGCCGTGTGGCCGGCCGTCCCGCCGGCTCTGCCGGGCACGGCTCTCGGCGGGAGGGCGGGCGCGGTGACCAGTGCTGGTCGGTGATCTGGCATCGCTGCAGCTCAGTGGACGTGGGACACTGCCGGCTCCCCGGGCACGGCTGTCGGCGGGAGGGCGGGCGCAGTGACCAGTGCTGGTCGGTGATCTGGCATCGCTGCAGCTCAGCCACCGCCGTGTGGCCGGCCATCCCGCCGGCTCCGCCGGGCACGACTCTCGGCGGGAGGGCGGGCGCGGTGACCAGTGCTGGTCGGTGGCCTGGCATCGCTGCAGCTCAGTGGACGTGGGACACTGCCGGCTCCCCGGGCACGGCTGTCGGCGGGAGGGCGGGCGCGGTGACCAGTGCTGGTCGGTGGCCTGGCATCGCTGCAGCTCAGTGGACGTGGGACACTGCCGGCTCCCCGGGCACGGCTCTCGCCGAGAGGGCGGGCGCGGTGACCAGTGCTGGTCGGTGGCCTGGCATCGCTGCAGCTCAGTGGACGTGGGACACCGGAAAGACGCCTCACCGGTACCATGACCCTGCGTGTGCCGCATGCCAGGCGGCTCGCATAACATTGCGGCAACGGACGACGACGCAATCCGCAGCAATCCTTTTAGAGATGGCTTTGTTAGTGGTGCAGACCAGTGGCCAGGTGCTATGACGCGGCTGACCCATGCTGGGGATTGACACGGGATGAGGGACCGAGCCTGCGGGGCTCTACAACAGCCTGTCTGGGAAGCCACAGTGACCGAGCGTGCGATTACCTGAAAATCGATCGGGTACGAAGTCTGCTGGACGGGAAATATCACATAACCTTAATCGTAGATATGTCCTCCCACGCTGTAGCGTTGTAGGCGTGTCACGGCTGTCAGAGCCACGCTAATGTCGTTTGGTTTTCGTGGAGTAATTTCGCGGAGCATTTGGGCCTATCATTTATCAGTACTTCCTTGCATGACTTTCTGGCATTTTTGACTTAGTATTGTGTGCACGATAGCTTTCACGAACATCGCATTGAACGAGCGTTTATCTTTGCATTTATCCACACGTAGCCGGGTGGGTTTTTGAGTCGCATATAACGTTTGCTGCGTGCCGCTGACTGGGATGGCTCGCGACCGATGACAGCGGCCGCGCTTAAGGTCAAATGACGCCAGAGGGTAGAACGGATCTTGCCCATAATTGCGGCACGTTAAACTTTTCGCCACAAAATTCTGCTGCTGACCCGGAATTTCGCGAACGGAAGGTGGGGTCAGGACCCACGTAACGAGCATTGCGTAGCGTGGGCTAGAATTCCTGAAATTCATCCACTGCAAAGGTTCGGAGTAGATCTAAATAATGAAAGATAAAAAATCGTTGCCGAAGCCGAATGTCAAAGTCGAGCCCACTGATAACCTGTCGGTGCAGGCGTACGCGGCTGTCATTGTATGTCAGAACGCGTGCTAACTGTTGTCTCTGTCAAACCTCGTCCCATGTCGCTGCAGTTATCGTTATGCCGTTTTGGTGACAACGCCTTCTCCACCTGAATTATGGTTTGGTCCGGTGTCATCAAACTGAAGACAGTTGCATGGTGTTTTGGCATCTCCGCCTTTCGCTCGTTTGGAGCGTCAGTTGCGTTCGATGCCAGCCGCATCACTCGGCCTCTCCACCGTGTGTGGCAAACCGAGCATGCTAGTCAGGCGGCCCGACGACAACATTTGGACCGGTGTGCATGGATGACTGGTGCCGAGCGTTTGAGCGCGACTCCAGGGAACGGCAATGAGCTTCGCATGTCGCCCTCGATCGGCTGCTTTTCGCGGACGTGGCCGTAGGCGAAATGTGTATAGCATGTATTTGTGTATTGCATTTGAACATTATGAAAATTGTCGACTCGGCCGGGATTCAACCGAGCGGGGTGGGTCGTCACGCTCGCGGAAAGCCTTTTGCCGCCACTGGTAGCAGCCCCATGGAGCCCTCAACGGTAGCAAGAGCAATTCTTCATGTGAGGTGCGGTTTCATTTTCAAGGCATTTGCTCTCAAGCTGCTTGGTGTTACACATTGTTCTCCCCACAACACTGCGACAGGGGCGAGGTACAGTCTCCGCACTCGTCTCGCATGAAAAAGAAAAATAGCCAGACTCGTCAAGAGTGTCATAGCCTCAATCTAAACTGGGTCGGGACCTGGGCGTCACGAAGCCAGTGCCGTCAGACAGTGAAGAGAACGGGCAGTCGTAGTGGCGTAAGTGTACGTCAAGGTGTGCAGCCGGCCTTGTGATTGCTAGCGGGTGTCATCTGTACATGGTAAAAGACCATGGGAGGTAAGAAGGAATCAATCGGACGTCATCTGCGTGTATGGCGGTGGTGCAGAAAGTGATGTGGGATGCTGATTAAATGATAAAAACGTTGTTGATCCTGAAATCGAGCCGTCGAGATGAAGAGCCAAATTTTGCCATGCGCTACTGCTCGATCCTTTTCTGCCCATCCACACGCTCGGGTGTACTGAGCTGAACCACCCACTGAACCAGTGGGAGTGGACACTACACCAGCTTCCACCAGAGCCTGCTGCGCTCCATACTTTCAAAAGCGTTAGCGGTGTCTTCGGCGGACGTAGGCGATGGTTGTCCACCACCCAAAGCAAGTTTGCCGCCCAGAGGCATACAGGCATAAGCGCCATCAGGTCAGTTGTCATGGAGAACCATTTTTTAAAAAGCTTTCGGCAGATGAAAGATGCGTATGTGTATAGAAAATGGAATTTGGAATATTCTGCATTATTGTAAATAACTCCATTTCAGAAATAGTATTTGGGCCTTTTCATTTTTTGACGCCAGACTTTGAAACGGCCCACTTTGTATCGACAGATGTGATGAGAAAAATAGCGCGCGAATAACGCATAGTGAAACCCTAGAGAACCTTGCCAAATGCTCATGGAAAACGGACATTTCAATTCGCCGAGACGAAACATTTGTACGTCATGTCACGTTACGGTTACGTTGTGTCAGGGTTACGTCAGGCCGCTTTCGCTTAAGTGTTGGCGTCATCTGTGCGACGGCGACGCCGATGTGTAATTACATCGTTTGTCCCACCTCGCGCAGTGGAGACTTCTTGGATGCGTGGCTTTGATCGATTGCATGCCTTCTTCCAGCGTCGTAGGATCGATTCATCGTCGAATTTAGGTGATTGCCTGGGATGTGTCGCCGGATATGTTAAGGTGTATCTTGTCTGGAAAATTTCGTACCGATGAACCTGATATGACAGGTTATGATTGCTCATCTGAGGTGAAAACACTGCACATGGTCAGTTCCACTTGTTAGACCTCGTTCATTGTCAATCACAGACTGTCCTCTCAGCTCCAAAATGCAACTTCATGAACGACAAAACCCAACAAGAACAAGGACGAGACGACCGTTTGTTCACCGCTCTTGCTGCTGTCGAACGAAGGAAAGATCTCTGCTATCATTGGTGACAGCACCGAGAAGCTGACGGCACACCGCCAGGACTCCAAAGCCTCGTGGTGCTCTGCCTCTGCCATGACCACACATGGGAGGCGAACGGGCCGCCGAGCTCTGGCTCCCCTCTGACATCGGAATGTTACTGCGCCGCAAGCGGCGTACGGCTCAATGCGTCGTATAACGATCATCATGCAACGCTTTTAAGACCGCCTCAGCGTTGGATTGTGCTTAGCACACGGGAACTGCCATGTGCTTGATTAGATTCAGATTCTGAAGCGGGTCAAAAATCACTCGGAAGTAAGTGAATTGAGCTTGATTCGAATCTTCCGACTTTGGCGTGATTCACGATCGTAGTCGCTTTGATTCTCGTACTTTGGATTGATGGAATCTACATGGAATCAGCATCAAGTCATGAGGGCTGTTGACGGTAAATTTAAGTGCTTAACTCTTCTCACAAGTCGTAAGTGATCCTTACCGTTTTTACAAGTTCTTGGCGTTTCTCACGATTTGTCTCGTAATTTACGCCATATTGTGCCAAATCCATTCACACCATATGTTTACCTTTTACGGTGGAATGCAATTTGCGTATGAATTATTACTGTCAGATCCTGGTTTGCTTGGAGAGGGTCTGTTTTGAAATTAACGAAACGCTTAAGGTTCGTACATGCTATTTTTTACATTGATTCGCATCAATATTTGCGCGCTGTTTTTCTTTCTTTTTGAGACAATTTTCTGTCTTGAAATATGTGTGCGTCGCTGTCTTCAAATTACCCTCATATAATTTTAAGTGCACCGACATCGCGGAATCAGTGAGGCTCGTTGCAGAAATAAAATTTCCTTCTTCAGTGCCGTTTATTGCTCCGTATGACACACATCAAGGCATACACCAGCCTTCTTAGAATTACTGGGACTAGTATACTTCTCACGAGTCTTGTGTTAAAGCTCGTGTTGGCCGTTTTTTTTTTTGTTTGTTGCTATTTTCTTCCTATAACAGCTGTTTTTATGGGCAATTTGTGAGACGTAGGTCTTGTCACTTTCCGGTTATCGACCGCCGTCAATAGCACGGATTGACACATTCCGGCCACACCTGAACGAAAACTGCTATCGGTGTAAGGGACTGGAGTAAACAACTGTCAGTTGATGTTTGCAATGCATCAGAAACAGCACAATATCTCCGATTTTGGCGCGTGCCCAATGTGACGTAACTCGCTTGCAGCCGCGGTGCAGTGAATGCTTCCGCCGTAGCGTCGCGTGCTTTTGTTCCGAGCCGTATGCGCCCACGGACTGTATTTAAACCGCCATCAACCATATACACCGGGCTTCCAACGTGCCTGCACACTAATACCTCGCTGTCTGTCCATTGCGTGCTCGCGGCGCAGCGTCATGGGAACGCCCGAGTTAGCGGCGTTCTCTTGTCGAGGCTGATCCACTTGTCATCAGGCTTCATCCAGGTGTCCGTTTACCTCCCGTTCCGCTGGCGGTTCCGCACGTTATTACGCTCTGCCTAACTGCCAGCACGCTTCCGAACACAACTCGAAAGTCTCGAAGTTGTTGGCGTTCTTCGGATCCGTTCCTTCCGGGTACTTGCCGTCCCAGAGGAACAGAAGGCAGGCATCCAAAGAAGGGTTCCAGTACCAGCGGGGGCTGGTGTTGGCGGATTCGTCTTCAGAAGGTTCTGGCTTCGGCTTCAAGCACCTGGCCTCCCGCGGTGCGCCGTGCACGACGCAGACGGCCAATAGCAAAGCGAGCCCCACGGTTCGCATGGCAGCCATGGCTTGTCAGGTGGCGCCGCGCTGGCCTGCTGATGAGCTGAGCCTCGAGCTGGCGCACGTCCGCTGGCGACTGGCGTCAGAGTGGCCGGCTCCGCGGGGCCGCCGGCCGGATCTGCCGTTGACCCGCGACATTTGGCGCGCGTCGGCCGTGACGTCGCTGTCAAGCCGCGCCGCCCACGACCTCCCGGCGGGCAGCCGCTGCGGCCGCCCCTCTCTGGGCTCGCCTCGCTGGCCGCACGGGGCGAGCAACGGCACGGCGGTCAGCAGGCTCATTCCGCGACACTGATGCGAGTCACGGTCAGTGCTCAGGGTGTGCTTTCGCGCGGCACTTCAGGTCCTGCTCTAAACCCACTGGTGCTGGCAAATGTATGAACATGGCTAGCGAATGCCCAGAGCGTTACCACACGACCGTCATTTCTTCGTTTCTATGACGTGCCTTAAAATGTTGCCCCAGCCGGTCCTCCACACACCACAGCTTGAACAGTGTAAGCGATTACTCGGTGATGATGACTATTCAAAAATAGCAATTGACGAAGAGATTGAGTCCACCTTGAGGCGACGAAACCAGAAACCGCTCGGCAGTAAATCGACCCTCAACTTTTTTATTGAAAGAAATGCATCCGCCACATAAGGTCGACGAAAAAGTTTTACGGAGCAAAATCAAAACAGACATCACACCGACTGATGAAATCACCGAAAAAAAGACTTATTATCCATTGCAAGAGCAGAACAACTGACTGCTTTATCATGAAAAGTAACTTGACAGTGGGCCCAAACCAACAAGCGCACCAATATAGTGAGTAAATGCAAATGCCCGTACGGAGACTTCCGGCTCAGCAACTCTGCTTTCATTGGAACGGCCATAACATCCATATCACGACGCATGACTATGCACCTACAGGAGGGAGGGCCAGACCAACATATGCGTAAAACCCATAACCAAGAACTCCTACGCTCTGACCTGACTGAAAACACACTGGTTCTAAAATCATGTCCGAGCAAACGCCGCCTACAAGCTCTTGCAGCCATTTTCATCAGAGAAAGAATGTCTCACTTAAACGAACAACTAAGTCATGCATTACTTCTGACCTGTCCAGTCTCCCAATGACAGCAGGGCAATTCGATTTCTACCTCCCATGGCGTTAAACTGGCTGGAAAAGTGCTATGCGCCTATTTGTACGTGCTTTGTAATTTTAATAGATATTTGGATGCCTAATTGTTAACTGATGGCTCACCAATGATTCTGTCTCGTAGAGCATGTCTCGTGTTTGTCATATCCGAAAGTTTTCCGTCCGACCGTCTTACCTTTCTTTGAGAATGGCGAATGAACGTCCTTGAACGTTGGCTAGCTTAAACTAATATATATATATATATATATATATATATATATATATATATATATATATATGACTATAGGCGAGTTGAGTTTTTGAATTACCGAAAACAACGAAAGATTTGTTTAAGCAATCGAATAACAGCAAAAGAAACTGATTAAATGTACATTTACCCTTGCGTATAACAATACTTGCATTTATGAAAGCATACTGCCTAATTACACATGCATATATATATATATATATATATATATATATATATATATATATATATATATATGTATATGTATATATATATATATATATATATATATATTTGTTTTTCTTCTTCTTCTTCAAATTGTGACGCTGAAAACGAGGTACAACGATGTATGACAATACACTTTGACGGCAGTGCAAGACAAGACATCCAACCAACCGTCAAACTGTATTGTCAAAATCAAATGACATCTGCCCACAAACGAGACGAAAAAGCTTTACGGGGAATTTTCTCTCGACATGTTAAAGACAAAAACGGCCACAAAATAGACATCGTCATTTATTAGCGTAATAAGAAAATATCTAACTTTTTATGAGAAACAGCCTAGACAAACCTGATAAACCAAGATGCACCAATGTAGAGTGTCAATTCAAATGCAACATCGAAGGCTGCAAACTTCGTTCCATACACTTCATTGGTGTGGCCACAACACTCTCACAACGCTTGACAATGCACTTCGTGGTGGGGCACCTCTGGACCACATGCGACACGAACACGACATGACATTGACATGACAACAACTGACAGACAGCACTGACATTTTACGGACGTGCAATGACAACACGCCTTCAAATTTGGGAAGCATATTCATTAACGAACTCTCTCCAGCCCTAAACAGACAGACAAATCCTTGCAAAGCTCTTGAAGTACTAGATGGTGGGCGGTGAGCACTACTGATGTGATTGTGGCGGTAGTGTTCTCATGGTGTCTTTGCAGTGTTCCCATTATCAGTGTTTCTTAAATGTATCAAAATTAAAATAGGATTCTGTCTTACTTCAATAAGTTATGCTTCATGTATGTTCTCCGTACCAAAAGATGTTTTCCAATATATATATATATATATATATATATATATATATCCTCTCCTCTCTCTCCCTCCCTCCCTCCCCTCTCTTCTCCACTCTCCCCCTGTCTCTTCCCAATGTAATGTACATTTGCCTTATCATTTACCGCCTTTTTCTAGTTGTTCGATGTTCATTCTCATCCCAGTCATAACTAGTAGAACTACCCAATTACCTGTATTCCGTATTACAGAGCGCGGCTCATAATCGAGACCTACATATAACGCGTTAAGCTTGTTGAAAGCCAACCGCTGTCTGTGGATGCGGAGATTTATGCTGACATACTACAGATCTGAACTAGTCATTCATATATTTCTTGGCCTTGAACGAGACATGGTCATTAAGGTGCAATTTATCTGACGTCTCGATAACGTCATACACTTATGACCTATTGCAAAATAGGCCCCGCGAAAAAGTCTGCACAAGTTCGCGTGTGTCCAGCCCAGAAACCTCCAAACTTCAAGTCTTAAAAAGGGGAAGACTGAGCAGCGTGAGAAGACCCTTAAAATGGCTATCTCAGTTCCAAACGCTCGTGTCAGACAGAGGGACGCAGCCCACCAGTGCCGGGCCCGGGCCGACACCCGTGCTGAGGCGGCGAGCTGGTACGTCAGCCGCGGCCAGTGCAGTGTGTACCTACGCTGGGGTGCCGGGATGGTACGTCAGTCGCGGCCGGTGTAGTGTGTACCTACGCTGGGGTGCCGGGCTGGTACGTCAGCCGCGGCCGGCGCAGTACGCACCCCTGGGCAGCGCATGGCCATCTGCCCACCTGTTTGTAGGGCACCAAGCCGACCAACGGATGGATGCACAGGGGGATGTCGTCGGGCGGCTGAAACTCGAAGCTGCCGCCGCTGGCGAAGTGTTCCTTCCCGGCCAGAGGTGCCTGGAACAGGATCAGCTCGGGTAGGCGCGCTGGTTAGTAAATAGCCGCAGGACGGCCTTGTGCACGGATGACGGCGGTGGCTGAACAGGACCGATTGAACATGCGCAATATGCGTAGTGTAATTTGATCTGGTGAAGGAGGACTCATGTCCCGTAAACGGTTGCGTTTTGAGGCCATCTCGATGTGGCATTTGAATCCCTCAAACTGACTCCGCATCACAGACACCAATGAGTGGGGCGAGGCCACATCACTGGAGCCTCCATCACCTCGTACAGTGGCACTACATGACCGCATTAGAAGGCGTCGTGCGAGGACGTTCTAGCGTGACAGGGAAGGTCGTCGGCGATCTCAAACGCCAGGATGCGGTCGCAGCTACTGTGACGTCACACGACAGGCCTACCCGGAACCTGTCATTGGGGCTTAACGTGGGCGTAGGCGGATGTCGCACGCGCACATGCGTGGCGCTGGGCGAGCCGGTGCTCCGGGGGCACGCGCCTTCTGTGCTACAGGTCAGAAGTGATTGGGTTTGACTCAGGCCCGGCAAGCGCGGCTCAACAGCTCGCGCTCGAGGTGCTGCATGCACGAGCACACGCGAAGCCCAATGGCTAACGTGATGGTGCCGGGCTCTGACTGAGCTACACAGCCTGATAGCAAGGAGGCCATGACTTTCAAAACGAAGACTACTCGCGCACACAGTGTTGAACGTTAGCATACCAGCTCACCCAGACCCAGGTTACACTAGACCAGGCATCACATGTCCCCTAATGCCGCAACGGGTACACGCTTGTCTGCAGCATAACATGCGTAACATGGCGCATTTACAACGTATTCCGTAATTGATCGCCAGAGGTTTTTTTTTTTAAATTGCAGCTTATCGGGGACCGTTGCTATCCGTCCATTTAGCTGCTCTCTACGCTTGTGACGTAATAGCACAGCATTTTACAGCATTTTTGGAACTAGTTATACCGGCCAATATCATGAAAATGCAGACGACGATTCTTTCATTACATTTGACAAAAATGGTACGATATGATAAATAATGAGACGGTGACTAACGAGTGGTAGAAAAATACCAATGGGTGGGATAAAGTCGCATATGTGTTACCTGCAGCTTACCTACTCCCCCTTGCGTCAAATGTTGTGACAACGTGGTGGGCCCTGGTCTTTGCCGTTTTAATTGTCGACGTAAGTTGTTCCCCGTAGGTGATTTAAGTTGTAGTCCTGGCGAGTGCCATGACTTGGGAGCTCTAATGGTGAAATCAATCGACATTCATTATCAGAGGACGCAAAAGACGTCCCATAGTATCAGAGCTCGGGCCTCGGTTCAGCATTAGCGAATGCCTACATTGCCTTGGATTACACGTGAGGCAAAAACAGCTTACAACTGAGATACGTTAAATCCATAAAACCAGAACTCTACCAGTAAAAGATGGGCGCAGCTTTGAAGCGTTCAGCTTTCTGAGTATAACAAATGGCCGCTTGATAACGTCGTTCAACCGGAACCTGATAATTGAAGACCGATTATTATTCATATATTAATTTGTGACATTCAGCACAACTCCATACTGATACCGCCAACGGTAAAAGCTGTGACGGCACAACCGCACAGTGGTAGTTAACAACGGCGCCTTTGCGGGCCAAGGACACCCCCTCACAGTTCAAGCGGTGCCACTCTTCTTGCGGCGCCCGCTGCTCCACGCAGGACTCCTCGAGCCCCAACCCACCTTGGAACACTGGACAAACACGGCCGCCGTCATCGTGCCCTGGATGGGGGCGCCGGCCATCTTGATGCTGTTGACGCTGAGCGAAAGAGCCGGGGTGATGACAAAACCCCGACACGACACCGTGGCTCTGACGGGGAAGAGGTAAGGTGAAGTGAGGGTGGTGGTGAGCTCGTGCGACTGAAGAGGAAGAGGAAGTTAGAGGAGCGAACACAGGTGAAAAATGGAGAGTGAAATTAAGGGAGTGCGGGGACTGAAAGCTCGCCGCTGGTAGAGAGGGAAAGCCCGCCGCTGCCGTAGATGCCCAGGCCGCCGTCGAAGTCGATGATCGGCAGCCGGTCGAACAGCTGCTGCAGGATGGGGCCGACCACGGCCGCTGACGACTGCAGCACCGACTGCGAGCCACGCGAGTCCGAGTCGCCGCCGCCCGAGTCGACGCCGCGCTCGGAGGCACGGTCGGCATCACTGCCGTTGTCGTTCGACTGGCCCGTCGCGGACTGCGACGCCGCCTCCTGTGACGTGACGCCGCTGGGAGAGGGCGTCGACGCCGGCTCCCCGTCGCAGTGAGGTGTGGGCGCCGGCTCCTGATCCCCGGGAGACGGATCAGCTGGCGCCGTCTCCTCGCCGCTGGGAGAGGGTCCCAAAGCCGGCTTCTCGTTACCGTGAGAAGGCACCCGATCTCCGCCGGAGGGCACCGGCATCGGCTTCTGGACACCGACAGAGGGCGTCGGCTCCGGCTCCTGACTTCCAGAGGAGGACGACTCCTCACCACCGAGGGCGGACGTCGACGCCTCGCCGCCTTCTCGATCACCCAACGGCGTGGAGGAGGCCGCAGAGCCGCCCACAGCGCGGATGGTGAAGCGGCAGCCCTTGCTGCCGGAGTTGCGCGGGGTCACGCTGCGACGCACCCGCGCGCCCAGCACGAGCTCCCCGAACTCCAGCGAGGCGCGCTCCAGACGCGGCTCGCAGCGCTGTGCCACAAAGCGCACGGGTACGTGGCACTCGCCATTGGGCGCCTGGAAACGGACGAGACAGGAGCCGTCCGAAAGCAGCCGCGGGGTGAACTCCAGCTCGAGCCGCGCCGCCAGGCCTGTGCCCAGGAAGCCGGGCGGTGAGAAGCGCACGCGCAGCATCTCGACCATCGGGTGGTTCAGCTGGTAGTAGTTGGCCTCGAAGAGACCGATGTAGCGGCAGCTGCAGCGCGTGGCCGACAGGTCCACGATCGACACGCGCCGATGATACGTCCAGCCCACTTGGAAATCCTGGCGGAGGATGGAGACGCTGGTGATGGGTCGACCGCCGACTGCGTAGCACGCAGCCATGCAAACACACGACGCCTTGCTGCTCTTGGTGTGTCCTCAACAAACACTGTTGCACACTTGTTTGGCTTCAGGACAAAAACTACAGTGTTTAGCACCAAGATGTTTAGCCCTGACGTGAAAATTGGCAGCAACCGGCTTAAATTACTGGTTGGAACCAGAAACCGACTAAGTATCCACCAGAAACCACAAACCAGAATCCGGCAACTGGCAAACACCAGAAACCGGCAAAGAATGTCGGACGTCATTGCCGTCAAATGAAACAGCATAACGCTGTGTTGAGGGCTTCTATGCTGATCCAGGGCCAATCGCGGGGGTCAGAAGGTCTCCCGTGTCAGGGGGGGGGGGGGGCGGAAGCAATGTGATAGGATATATCCTTCCAGTGACCTCCGGATCGACCAGGAGATCCCGCCCCGTGTCGCTAGAATGACAGCCGGAGGACGCTTCACGATGGGACGGAGTGGCCCTTGAGTTCTTGACCAGAACCGGTAATGTGCCCTTGGTGTTCTACCCAAGGGTCCCCTTGCCCGGAAAGAAGTAAGGGGCCTCATCATTGTTGAGTTGAGTGGAGGTCTCATTATTGTTGAATAGAGTACGTCGAAATGAATTTTCAAAAGAAACGAACAAGGCCATCCGATGTTTGCCTAAGGACGTTCATTTTTCAGAATGGGTTAGTGGAAAGTTCATCAAAAGGTTTGAACATACCCGCCCGCAACCTCGAGAGCAAGGACAGCGATGGTCCAGGTTGCAGCTTCCGTAAAATCGAACGGCGTCAGCCATTGCAAGTGCCACCAGACGACGGGCGCCGTGTTTATCTTTCTTCTGGACAGATAAATAGCTACAGAAGCACCAAAAATAGAAAATCTACCTTTACTCTTCCAGTTCCACCACCAGATTCTAGCACCACTTCGCGGTGCCAATCCGTTCTTATCATCAGTCTAGAAACCACGCACGTGAAATATGCGCACAGATTGCATTGTAGATATAAGATTTGATGTCCTGAACCGTTCAAAGGAACCTCTTTCAGAAGCGTCATCATTTTCGTCCACCCGTTGGCCACGGCTCAGTATTAGCTGTTGAACCGACGCTGCGCGGCCTACGGAGACTGCCACGCCTGGCGTCGAGGTCATTTAAACTGTTTTTAAACTGATTTGTGAGTATGCATGCTCAACGTTATGTCACATAGCTTTTACTACTAGCCGATTCAAGTGTATAAAGGTAATTATTTCAGAACCGTTATCATTGTCGTTCACCAGTGGACCATGACGAAAAGTTAACCACTAAGCTAGCACTCCGCGGACCATGGAGACTGCAGCACCTGGTGTCGAGGTTTTTGTTGCTAAGATTTGCAAGCGTGCATGTTGAAAACCACGCTATATAGATTGTATCACTAATCGATTCTCAGTGAATGTTAAAAATTCCCAGACAAACATGGCTTGGCGATGTTAATGCACATTGTTCACCACTCGATCTACAATCAAAATTTTCACTCAAATTTGGATCAAACATATCGATCTACAGTCTACCTTCGCAATGTCCTCAACGTCTGTAGAACGCAGATAAAACATAACGAAAAAGCTTCCGAATTCTATCGGTTTGGGAAGAGTCCACTATGCTATTGCAAATACAGGACACTGGTGATTTATTTCATGCGATCGTTGAACGCCTGATTTCTGCAGTTTATTGACCTTAACACGCGCTCGGATGGGGAGGGGGGCAAATTGACTCGCCCCCCAAAGGTTTCTCCAGAAGAGTTTCAGAACGGCGCGGCGCAGCCGCGTCATGTTTTGCATAGCTGTAGACAATTGAATAGCGGATCGTTTGGCATTAAACATTTATATTTAATTTGTAAGGTCGCTGACATATGGCAGGTCAAAGTCAGGCCATCGTTTCAGCGACGTAAATTTCTAGGGAATCGCTCAATCTGATGCAACATTGGAGTGTTAGATGACGCCATACATCTCTTAGATGCTTTCTTAGGCAACATAAATATTGAATGGGCGAATTACGTTGACCTAAGGTCAGGTGTAAAGGTCAGACCAAGGTCAAAACCAATCTGTTGTATTTCTCTACGGCTTACTGTATGGGACAGTTTCTGATGCACATTTCGAATTGACTGATAGCATGACCGCATTATACATCTTCCATAAGCTTCTTGGTGTTCAGAAAAGTTCATTGACCTAAAATTACCCAGGTCAACACTTTGTTTTTAGAAACATACTGCTGGCGTAATATTTTTTATTTTCTACGCCGTTACCCAAGAACAGGTAACCAGGAGTGCCCCTCCCTCAATCCCAGCGACGCAGTAAACCGTACGTTAACACCAGAAAACATAAAATCAAGTCGCAGCACTCCCAGCTAGGAAGATGAAACAAACTTAAAAAAAAAAACAGGCGAGGAGGTGGAGCAGACCCGAGGGAATTGTGTTATGTGAGAGGGAGGGAAAAATCATAGATGAAAAGGCTTAAAGTAGTCATTAGCCAAAATCAGCTAATGACAGCCCGCTACAACCGCCCAATAATCTACAACCACTCAATTCCCGATGTTAGTAAGGGTTATACAGTCACAAGTCGGAGGGGGCAATTACCTGGTCATTTTTGTGCTGGGTTTTGGGCTGGATTTCCAGGGAGTCCACCCAGCTAAGCAGAGCTTGTTGCTGGGAGAACTCCCGAAGCCAGCGCCATTAATTTGGGTATATGTGCATGACTTTATATCAGAAATTGATTATGAAACATGAAGGAGGTCAAATATGAAGTGCGTTGGATATGTACAGCACAAGGATGGAAATGTCTTCAAATATGTTTGTTACGTTAATATGTGTTCACGAAATGCTTGCGGATGATGTTCTTAACGATGGTTTTCGATACAGGGATATCAGCTATTCTTGGAAAATATGGAACCATAATGTCGTTCCACAGCTTAGGGCCAAGGCAGGATGCTGTAAATAGTCTATAATTACGATAAGAGAAAGGTTGTTCTAAATGTTTTGCTCGCCTCATATCTATGTCACTGGATTCGTAGAGATTGTAAATTAAATTGAATGATGCAGGGAGCTGTGAAGTTAAAAATTTATGCATCACAATTAACATTTGAGATTTAGCAATAGCCGATAGTTTCAAAATTTTGTATCGTTTAAAGATTGGCTCTGAGCTTTGCGGAGGATACACATTTTCTATAAGACGCACAGCCCTTTTTTGCAAAATTACCAATCGATCTAGTTGAGAAGCATAATTTATGCCCCAAACCAAGCAGCAGTAATTTAGGTAAGGAAGAATCAAAGTGTTATAGAGTAGATGTGACGTTGTTTTATCAATAAAGTACCTAACCCTACTTATTATTCCAATATTTCTACTTACTATGCTTGCAACAAAATTAGTGTGGCTTGTAAACTTAAGAGATTTGTCAATGATTACACCAAGGTATTTAATTTCTTTTTTCTCTTCAATAGGTGAATTATTAATTTGCACATTTAGTCGGAAATGCGAAGAAAGGGTTGTGTAATGCTGTGTGAATGTTTTTGATACGTTCAGGGAGAGAGAATTAGCAGCAAACCAAGAAGTCATTAGAAGCAAAAGCGTGCTGACATTGTTTTGAAGTTCAACAATACTTTTATTTTTGAAAACAGTCGCAGTATCATCAGCATAAGACAGACAAATCATGTTACTGCTTAATTTAGGTAGGTCATTTATATACATTAAAAAGAGGATTGGGCCGAGAATGGATCCTTGGGGTACCCCCATTGTTGCGTTTTTGATTGTTGATAGATCATTCCTGATTTTTACACATTGAGTTCTGCCAGACAAATATGAAGAAATGATTTCATGAGATTTTCGTCGAATACCATATTTAGTAAGTTTACGTAGAAGAAGGCTAATGTTTACAGTGTCAAAGGCTTTTTTCAGATCTAAATACAAACCTAACACATATTCCCCATTTTCAAGAGCCTTTGTAATAGTTTCCTGCAGAAGAAGAATTGGCATGTAAGTACCTTTGTTCTTCTGAAATCCGAACTGATGATTCTTGATTATTCAAATGATTCTTGATTATTCAAATGTAAAACTCAGAGCAGTTTTGTATGATTTTGGTCACCATGATGTGCAAAAGGTCAAACAATGTCACTGACCTTAATTGAACATGTGACCTTTTGCTTCGAAACAATTATGTAGATTCTGGGGGCACTTAAGAAACCAACCTGGAATTTGACCTTGTTTGACCGTACTTGATCCAAAAGTCATGACCTAGGAACCTCAAACCTTGACCTAAGTGAGTTAACGTACAGGTCAACACCACCTGTAAATTTGGTGTCTCTAGCTCTCTTAGTTCCCGAGATCTCAGTGGAGTCAAATTGCCCCCCACCCGAGCGAAGTGTATCTAACCGGCCACCAGGGTGCGTGTTAAAAATGTAAACAGAATTGAGTTCACGGTAGCTTCTGGTTTCTGCTCTGGTTACGACGTATAAATAACAACGAAACGATGGAAACCGTATCCTTTGTTAACAAGTAAACTATGTCCGGGAATATTTTTGTGGGGGAGGGGGCATCATTAGTCATCCATTGGGACTTTTGTTGACCTTGTATTCCTCTTAGCAAGGGTCTGGCTACCTTCTGCCCACATACAGAAACATCAAGTTACCTACATTAAATGACTGGCAATTATATGTCCGTTTGGCCAAGTCATACCTTAAGTAGGCAGCTTCCCGGCGGCATTTTTCTGCGGTGGTGTGGTGTAAGAGAAGATAATTTGGAAAAAGGTACTGTTGCAGGTGTCCAACACATGTTTTACACCCCAATTAGGAGCAGTGGTGATCCAGAAATGTACAACAAAGCAGCCACACCATCAGTTCGCGGTCAGTCATTCGGAGACAGCCGGGCCAGGACAGTGGCCACCGACGGCGGACGGGATCAGGGCTCAGACAAGAAATATGTGACAGAAGGGCCTTCATACTGTGGCTTGCTTTTCAAAGGAGAATCTCTAGTTCTATGGCTTTTGTCACATTGTTTTTGGCGGTTTCAAGCTTCCAAATTTGTTTCCGCCTTAAATGTCGCGACAAGTCTCATCTCTTGAAAAGCAGCCAGCGAAACGAAGGCGCATGCAAAATCTGTTGTACTGTGAGCCATCGGTTCACTTTCAAAATTCTCACCAGCCTATGTTCAGGCCATATTTTGGCATCTACCCTGTGGAGACATATGCCTTCTCAATGACTCAAAATGCCTACCCGCTCGTGGAATTTCGGCTCCCCTTGAAAGACAACGTTGAAATGGATGAGTAATCTTGGGAAGCTGGATAGCCTTATTTCGCGAATGACATGAATGAGTCGGATGAGCAAGATTGTGCACCAGTGAGAAACAGCTTTGGATGCATATCTAGAACAGCAGTTATTACATTTGAAAAAGAGCGATGACCTCCATCTCTACCCCCTTCCCCCCTCCCGGTCATCGAACCTGGTTTCCTGAAAAAGTCCCTGAAGTACGCCCTGAGCTTGCCCCCCCCCCCCTCTTTTTGAAACATTCCTACGCCTATGGTCAGAACGGTACAAAAGATCCAGCTAATGCGCTGCTGGTCACGTAGGTCCAGTGAGAGCAGAATACCACGTCTTGAAAAACACGCAAACTGACCGTTCATCCATCTCTTACAATTTCATGATTGTCCGTGGCGACTGCAGACGTCGTCCATTGCGACCTCAGCCTGTCCATGTCGACTGCAGACGTCGTCCATAACGACCTCGGCCTGCCCGTTTCGACTGCAAACGTTGCCCATTACGACCTCATTCTCTCCGTGCCGACTGCAGACGTCGTCCATTACGACTCAGCTTGTCCGTGTTTACTGCAGACGTCGTCCATTACGATCTCGGCCTGTCCGTTTCGACTGCAAACGTTGCCCATTACGACCTCATTCTCTCCGTGTCGACTGCAGGCGTCGTCCATTAGGATCTCAGCCTGTCCGTGTCGACCGCAGACGTCGTCCATTAAGACCTCAGCACGTCCCTGTTCACTGCAGAAGTTGTCCATTACGCGATGTTCCGCGGAGTTTCTCTCCTGTTCTTTGCAGCACCTCGTTAAGGTGTGGCGGGTGGTCCAGTGCGGTTTACGGCTCTTGGTAGATCCGGAGACAAGATACTCGGTGGGTGATGTTGAGTTCTTTGTCCGTGTGGGCATGGACAGAACAGCACTGCAAAGCCTGCCGTGCAGATTTCCCTCACTCTGACGTCATCCCAGATCATCGTCCTTCAATATCGGTCGTCTACAGCACACATCACCCAGAGGCGTAGAGCACCGGCGCCTACGGCAGCCCCGTAAGAAGGTGTTCTGTTATAGCCTGCACCCCAGGGGACAAATTGGATCCTCCCATCGCACCACTGACGCTCCGTCCCCGGTACCTGCGCGGACAGCTGCTCCAGTAAGGTAACGCCATCTATCAGTACGTAGCGATTACTGATGCTGCCATCTGCGACGAAACCCCCAGGGGCCGTCCGAGGAGGGACGGTACTTTACGTCAGAGTGCTACAAAGCACGCACGATGCACGCACGGCGCACAAGCACATACGGTGGGTCGGTTTGCGGTGGGTCACCTGCACCGACTGCACTGTTGCCTGAACTGCCCGTCAGGGCGGCCGGCGTCGCGCCAGATCCTACCGCTCGTCGCTGGGATCGGCTCGGTGCTTCATCGTCGGCGCGCGACGAAACTGTGTGATTAGGCCCAACGGCTACTGGATCGTGTGGTTCAGAAACCCTACCAGAAATGATTGCATGATTGTGGTTTTGCAGAATATTTGCAGTGCCCATAAATAAAGTAAGTTCCAACGAGGGCACCATGGAAAACGGGGCCTTTCGATATTACATTTTAACATGCATGCACAGTGGCATGGTCTTGCCCGCATGGACCGAAAGGAATGTTCGTTTCGAAAAAGGCACGTTGCCGAAATAACAACGCATATTTTTGTATATTCTCCTCTTTTTTCTACGAGGAAGGAGGCTATTACTGCAGTCTTATCTGCGTGCGTAATACTTCTTGCATATGCACGACAGCTTGCGAAACCGGGTCATAGTTGACATTGCTGATTACAAACAGGGGCTGTATAATTGGGATTAAGATCTTTGGCGATGTCTTAATACAATACGTTGTAAGATGCTCTTGAGTGTTACTTTTGTAATCGATTTTGGGGGAGGGTGCTGGGTTGGGATTGTTGCATGCAGTCATATATGTACTTAGTACAAGACCATGGGAGACAAGTGTGAATTAATCGGACGTCATCTGCATGTATGGCGGTGGTGCAGTATGTGATGTGAGGCGCTGATTAAATGATAAAAACGTTATTGGTCCTAAAATCGAACCGCCAACATCAAGAGCCCAGTTTTGCAATGCGCTACAACGTGATTATTTCCGCCCATCCACTCGCTCGGGTGTACTGAGCTGAACCACCCACTGCACCAGTGGGAGTGGACACCACACGAGCTTCCGCCAGAGCCTGCTGCGCTCCACACTTTTGAAAGCGTCAGCGGTGCCCACGGCGGATGTAGGTGATCGTTGTCCACCACCCTGAGCGATTATGCCGTCCGAAGGTAAAAAGGCATAAGGGCCATCAGGTACATTTTAAGAACTATTTTTAAGCCTTCGGTGGGAGTAAGATTAGTATAGATGATGATGTGTGATGATGATGTGAAAGATGTGTATAGCAAATGGAATTTTGACTATTTTGAATGATTGTTTTCAAATTTCTGGCTTGGCATCATATAATGCAGTTATTTGAGTTGCGTCGTATGATGTGAATTACTCCATGTTTGAAGTAGTAGTTCGACCTTTTTATTTTTGGACAACAAACTTTCAAACGGCCCACTTTGTATCGACATATGTGATGAGAAAAATACGCGCGAATGACGCATAGTGAAGCCCTAAAGAAGCTTGCCAAACGCTTACGGAAAACGGTCATTCCAATTCGCCGGGACGAGTGATTTGTACGGGTTACGTCAGGCCGCTTTCGTTTAGGTGTTGGCGTCATCTCTGCGACGGCGACGCTGATGTGTAATTACATCGTTTGTCCCAACCTCGCGCAGTGGAAACTTCTTGGATGCGTGGCTTTGATCGATTGCAAGCCTTCTTCCAGCGTCGTAGGATCCATTCATCGTGGAGTGTAGCTGATTGCCTGGAATGTGTCACCATATATGTTAAAGTGTATTTTGTCTAAATAATTTCGTACCGGTGAACCTTTTATGAAAGCGGCGGAAACACTGCGCATGGTCGGTTTCACTTGTTAGACCCCGTCAATTGTTCATCACAGACTGTCCTCTCAGCTCCAAGAGAGGCTCTCAGATCCATGAACGCCAAGAACCCAACAAGAACAAGGACGAGACGACCGTTTGTTCACCGCTCTTGCTGCTGTCGAACGAAGGAAAGATCTCTGCTATCATTGGCGACAGCACCGAGGAGCTGATGGCACACCGCCGGGACTCCAAAGCCTCGTGGTGCTCTGCCTCTGCCATGACCACACATGGGAGGCGAACGGGCCGCCGAGCTCTGGCTCCCCTCTGACATCGGAATGTTACTGCGCCGCAAGCGGCGTACGGCTCAATGCGTCGTATAACGATCATCATGCAACGCTTTTAAGACCGCCTCAGCGTTGGATTGTGCTTAGCACACGGGAACTGCCATGTGCTTGATTCGATTCAGATTCTGAAGCGGGTCAAAAATCACTCGGAAGTAAGTGAATTGAGCTTGATTCGAATCTTTCGACTTTGGCGTGATTCAGAATCGCAGTCGCTTTGATTCTCGTGCTTCGGATCGGTGGAATCCACATGGAATCAGTATCAGGTCATGAGGGCTGTTGAGGATAATTAAAAGTGCTTAAGTTTTCTCACAAGTCGTAAGTGATCCTTACCGTTTATACAAGTTTTCAGTGTCTCTCACAGTTTGTCAATACTTACCCGCATTGCTAGAAGTAATAGGAGTATCCGGAGTCGTAAGTGGTGCTGGTTTACAACCTGTGTAATTTTGAACCGTTCACTTTGTCTCAATGTGATTTGTGAGCGAGCGCGCGAGCGTACCATGTGAAAGCCGGAATAGTGAATTGCGTGTGCATCGTTATCTAGGTGTGAAACATTCATGCATGGCCGATATGGATTTTGATTCATTACAATTTGGCACGCGCCGTTTTATTTGATTTGGAATCAAGTGAAACATTGATCAGAATGGCGAAACCGTCAACGCATGAACAAGGCACTTAACTTCAGCCATGCAAACAAACGTTGATGTATGCCATCTTGTACGTTTGCGACACACTCGAGGAAGATAAGCTAGAGAAATTTTCGCGGTAATTTCCGTCATATTATATTAAACTTATTTATACCACAAATGTACCTGTTACAGCAGACTGCAATTTGCGTACGACCGATTACCGGCAAATCCTGTTTTGCTTGGTTAGGGTCTGTTCTGGAATTGAAACACTTGAGGTTCACACGTGGACATTTTGAGTTTCATCGATTTGCATCAAGATTTGCTCGTTTTTTTTTCTTTCTTTTTGAAACCACTTTCCTTTTTGAAACCCGTGTGGATCGCTGCCTTCAAATTACCCTCATATCCCCCGCAGTGGCACCGGCTTTGGTCGGTGTAGGGAGCTAGCTTTCCCTCGGGTCCCAGCTCCGGTAGCGAGTAGACAGTGCAAGCTGTTCATTTCAGGGCCTAGCGACCCTACTGGTACGTGAGACCCTACTTCTTGTCCCGCCCGCTCGGTGCCCATCACCTGCATCTCCGCATCCGGCCCTCTTGACACTCCTGATCCTCGTTTTATCAGGGTTGCCGTGCCCCCTCGCCCGCGCCCTCCGGTTGATTGGACCCTAGTGGCTGAGGGGCGCGTCGCACGGGTCAGTCACGGCTCGTCCCACCACTCCTCTTTTGCCAGGATAGCCGGGGGGGGGGGGGGGGCGGGAACCTGTAGCGCCCCATATGGGTCTAGCGGTTTGTCGCTCGCGCTGTGGCGGGGCGCTCCGTGCGGGACTCCGCTTGGGGCGCCTGGCCGCGCGCAGCGGCTTAAGGTGGTCAAGGGGCGATGGCGCTGAACCACGCACAGGACGGGGGGGGGGGGTCTCTCCGGTTACACATGGACGTGTGGGAGGCGTCGTTCGCCCCGTATAGCACCGGGATAGCCCTGACGACGACCACCTCCCGAAGGAGTGTTGGACCGTCCCCCAGTTGGCTCCGTGGTGGGTGGGGAGCCCCGGTGCCGAAACTAAAACCACTGTATACGGCTTCTTTAAACCCCCAAAACACCCGCCCTCCGAAAGGGGGACGGACAGCGATGAGTTCAGGGCACGAGGTGGAAACAGGTCCACCTGCCCCACGGAGCCTCGTATTTCGGAGTGATGAGATAAGTTTGTCATCTCTTTCGCCGTTTCGGCGCCGAAACGGGTGCGACAGTTTGATGAAGTGGTCCGCTGAGACAAGTTGCGAGACGGTGCGATAGAGGTTGAGTTCTCCAACGGTGCCGACGCGACACGGACTATGACAGCCATTGAGTCTGTATATCCCATCACGACCAAAGGTCAAAAGCAAGACGTGAGCGTGCCAATGACCGTGGCACCACACCAAACCAAGAACTTTCCTCGAGGCCTCACAAACTGCTATAGTCTTCGGGATGTCGTCGAGAAAGAGGTTGTCCTGGAGTTGAGAGTGTTTGAAGTTACCGCAGCGGGCCAGATCACGGTTAGGAGAGGTGGCGACCAGATGCCCACCAACAACACAGTTCTGACGTTCAACCGGCTAGATCTGCCTCCTGACATCCGTATCGGCTATGCTGTCGTCAAGGTACGGATGTACGTGCCCAACCCTATGCGCTGCTTTCAGTGTCAGCGTTTCTGACACACGAAACCACACTGCCGAAACAGACCAGCCTGTGATAAGTGTGCGTCGTTCTGGTATGAAGCGAACCAGTGTGATGCTGTGCGGCCATGATGTGTGGGCTGTGACGCAGGTTAGGTGCTTCACACGACTTTTGACAGGAGCTGTCCGACATGCATGAAAGACAAGAAAAGCATTTATCTGGAAGCTGCTAAAATCATCTCATTCGGCGAGACACGACAGCTGTATGAGGCTGGTCACCCAAGAACGTCCTATGCGAATGAAGCCGAACGCTCAGTACTGCAGCATACTACCACCGACGAGATGTCAGCTCGCCAGCTCATTTCGCTTCTGGGGTCCCACGGACTCAGTGGTGCTGGCGAGGCGGCGCCCGGAGGACTTGGCCCGGAGGCCCTGGCCCGAAGGCCTTAGCCTCGGCCGGAGCCCTTGGCCTTCTCCTCGCCGCCGGCCCACTGGGCAGCGGCCACTCTAAAGACGCCACCTGCTCCGCTGGCACCCTCGGGAGAGGAGGAGTGGATGGTGGTCCGGCACGGCCCCGGTCCACGGCCTCCATCGTCACCCACGTTGGAAAAGCCGCTGCTCTCGTCTCCCGTTTCGGGCACTGCGCTGCCTTCGTCGCCTCCGACGCTGCTGGCAAATGCGTGCGGACGAGCATTGGAAACGTTGGAGCGCCGCAAGTTGGATAGGCGCACCCGCGATGCCAAGCGGGCGCGTTTGGCCGAACACGAACGGGTCGCCAGCCGTCGCCAATCAACCAACAAGCCAACAGGGCGGGCAATAAGTCCGTCCCCTGCAGCACTACTCCATCGCCGAGAAGGCCGTTGGAGGCTCTAGGGACCGGCTACCGCCGGTCCCTAGAGCCTCCAACCTAGAGCGTCTAGGGACCGGCTACCGCCGGTCCCTAGACGTCTGGTACAGACCCACTGATGGGCTCTCCCCCGCCGCCACCCCGACCTGAGTGCGCTGGCGTAAAGCGTGCCCCGTCTCCATCTGACGGAGGGAGTCCCAGGACTTGTCCCAGAGTGGGGCATTGTCCTGCACAGCTGGGACGTGGCCCCCAGCCTAAAACGTGCGCTCCTGCAACTGGCGCAGCCCAGTTCTTTTAAAACGTATCTGTTTTAGTATGAGACTCCAAACCGTCTTTTAATACGACCCCTTTACAGGCCCTTTTAAAATGGAACTGTAGAAGGATCAGGGCGAGAACCCTCGACCTCCAGGCTGTCGTTAGAAAACACTGTCCTGCAGCCGTAGCGCTGCAAGAGACTAAGCTATGGCCTCAGCATTGTTCGTCTTCTTATCGTCGTCACATCACTGTTTGTTCGCTGTGTCGTCCACCAAGATATCGCCTTTCTGTTGGCGCGCATCCAATATTTGCTGTCTGAACTCCCTCCACCACTTCTCTTTCTGGTGAAGATGTGATATAACGAACACTCGCGGAAGGCTGTGTGCGAATTTTATCCATGGTGCTTCACAATGTATTTTAAACACGGGAGCTCGTACACCTTTCACAATGCCACTCGGTCAGATGTCGGCGTTAGACTTCTGGTTCAGCTGGCTGGTTACTGGCTGGCTGGCTACTCTCTGGTTACTAGCTGGTTCAGCACCTTGAGTGGAGTGTCGGTGATGACCCGATGGGAAGTGACCACTTTCCTGTGTGGGTCCCGTTTACGAGAGGTGAAACATAGGGTGTAAGGCCACAACGCTGGAATTTGAAAAAGGCCGACTGGTGCGAGTTCAAGACTCGGCTTGAGGCACCGTTGTTATCTGTCCCTGGGGGAGGCCACCCACTATTAAGGATTTTCCTCATAGACTTTTAGAGTGTGCCAACGGGTGTATCCCACGCACTTCTGGCGCTCTCCGACGCACTCCAGTTCCGTGGTGGACAGAGGAGTGTCGGAGCGCCATTCGGTCACGTATGCCTGTGTTTCGAGGTTTAACGCAAAGAGCAGCGTGGAAAACCTAATAGCATATAGAAGGCAAGACATTTTGCTCGTCGCACGGTAAAGGAAACGAAGCGTTCTTCGTGGTGCGCGTACGTGAGCGCGCCAAACCGGTTTACGCCGATATCGCAGGTTTGGACCCGGATCAAGCATATGTCGGGTCATTTTTCACCCATGGCTCTGCCGGTGCTACGTGTTAACGGCCAGAGTGTGACGCGCCCGTTGGATGTTGCGAACGAGGTTGCCCAAGCGTTGACCCAACACGGCGTAGGTGGTAACACAAACCTAAAGTTTGTGCAGCGTAGAGCGCGATGTGAGCAATCAACAGTGGACTTTTTGATGACTGAATTGTATTTATATAATGACGCTTTTACCCCGGTTCGAGCTGGAATTGGCGATCGCCAAGCTTCGCATCGTGTCAGAAGGCCCGGGCACTGTACACAATGACATGCTTAAGCAGCTGCCGGCTCGCGTGCTTCGCGTTCTATTAGTGGTTAGTTATTCGTTTTGGACCAGAGGTGAATCCAGCTTCTTGGCGAGAAGCTATCTCTTGCCTCTTTCAAAACCGGGTGAAAGGGGCTAGATCTTTTTCCATTATAGATCCGTTTCTCTCCGTCATCGCTCTGCAAGTTGATTTAAAAGGTGGTTAACGTCCGTTTAACTTGTTTTTTTTTAGCATCACGGCGCTTTTAAAACGCACAGTGGAATTTTAGAAAGAATAGCAGCACAGTGAATGCTCTTTTAGTTCTTGACACCGCGATTCGTGTGGAATTTGAAGCAAACCGACATACAGGCTCTGCCTTCTTTGACATAGAGGACGCCTTTGATACGACATGGAGGTATGGCATTCCCGTCAAGCTATATAGGTATGGCATACGCGGCAATATGGACACTTTTTCAAAACCTTTTAGTCGACCGTTATTTCTCCGTGTCCGTGTTGGGCACGCGCTCCCTGAGAGGCACCATCAAGTTAGTGGTGTGCCCTAAGGTGGTATCCTGAGCGTACCACTGTTTGCCGTTTTGATAAACGACATCAGAGTGGGGCTGCTGCGGTCCGTGGGTCGTGCCCATTTTGTTGATGATTTTACCATTTGCACTAGCGCGGCAAGAGCTCCATCAATGGAGCGACATCTCCAGTTGGCTATGGACCGTATCGAGAAGTGGGCACCATAAACGGGCTCTGGTTTTCTAGCAACAAGACTGTAGCCATGCATTTCTGTCGTGGTCGGCAATGCGGTAACATGTATATCCGTCTGCGTGATCAACGCGTCTCAACGGAGCCTGTAGCTAGATGCCTTGGGGTATGCCTTGACTGCCGACTAATGTATAAAGTCCATCTTAAGACGCTACGCGAAAGCTGTTTAAGTTTTTAAACATGTCAAAATGCGTTTCGCGCTCATCGTATGGGTGGAGGTAGAAGTTCGCTTTTGCTATTGTATCGCTCGATCATACGTTCTAAGCTGGACTATTGCTTTTGACATTACATGCTTTATTTATGCGTTTAGTGCGTGTGAATCTACCAACCACGTCCTTGACGCTGTCCATCACGCCGCTTTACGTGCCATCACAGAAGCGTTCCGCACATCATCTATCGCAAGCCTCATGGTGAAATCACACAGGTCGCCCTTGTCAGCGGACAGGAAAATGCTCGGCATGCGTTATGCAGTTACGCTGCAACAGTCCCCTTCCATCCGGCATGGAACGCGTTTGTTCACGGTCTGCCGTGCGTGTTCTTTGTGGTGCACCTCTGGTACATGCTGTGACCTTCGGCCTCCGAAAAGAAGCCTTGCTGCGGGAAAGCAGAACTCCCATTTGAAGGGCGAAGCGGGCAGATCATCTGTCCACTCTTCCCTGGCGTTTGAGCTCGCCATCAATAGACACGTATTTGGCCGAATGGAAACAGAATGTCGTCTTGCCAAATATAATGCAGTCGTGGGCGCTTGAACGTATGGTGTTATATGACGGTTAGACACTTACTTACATGGACGGCTTCAAAACTTCTAACGGTGTGACCTGTACGTCATCCGGTCGTTTTCATTGCCTCTACACGCGTCAGCATTCGCATCGGAGTTGGTAGTGATCACCAATGCGCTGTGTTTCACTGAAGTCAGTGACGAACCTTCACATCTGATTTTGACAAACTTTCTGGGCAGTGTTCTTAGTCTGAGGTCTTTTTATCCACCATATCCCCTTGTACAAGATATTTTAGGACGTCAGACCCAACTGGATCAGGCCAGAAGGAAAATCATTTTGTTTTGGATTCACAGTCACATTGAAATCGCAGGCAACGAGGTGGTTGACATGGCTGCAAGGCGAGCAGCGCTGGCTTCATGTGTACGCTCCCTTTCTATCCATGCTAGAAATGCTTACCCTGCAATACAAAACCTTTCTGCAGAATGAGTGACAATGTTGTTTTGCGATAGGATATCAAAATAAGCTCAGACCAATACAACCCAAGCCGGGTCAGTGGTTGCCTTGTTCTCGCAAAGTGAGGCAAAAAGAGGTGATCCTCTGCAGACTACGTATCGGACACGTGTATGCAGCCCACAGTTATCTGTTGGAGGGAGCCGTTAGACCTATCTGTCATAGATGTGGTGCTGTTCTCGCCGTTCGCCATGTGCTTATATCGTGTGCGCGCCTCGTGGAAGAACGTCAACGTTACTTTGGGCAGTGTGACTCGCCCCTGACGCTCTGTGACATTTTAGGGCACGACTTTAGGAGACCACACGCGCTTTCTTTAACCTTGACGGGTCTTTTTGTTTCTTAACACACGCTCGGGTGGAGGGGGGTCAAATTGACCCGAAGGTTTTTCCAGAATGGTTTCCGAACGGCTTAGCGTAGCGGCGCCAAATTCTGTGGAGCTGCAGACAATTAAATAGCACATGGCTTGACATACAAAATTTAGATGTACCTTGTAAGGTCGCTGACCTATGGCAGGTCAAAGTCAGACCATGGTTTCAGCGAAGGCAACTTCTAGGGAATCGTTCAATCTAATACAACAACGGAGTTTTGACGAAGCCATACATCTCTGAGATACTTTCTTAAGCACCATAAATATTGAATGAGCAAATAACGTTGACCTAAGGTCAGGTATGAAGGTCAGACCAAGGTCAAAACCAACCTGATTTATTACTCTAGGATTTGCTGTATGGGATAGTTTATGGTACTCATTTCGAATTTATTGACAGCAGGAGCCGCATTTTACATCCGCCATTGACTTCTTAGAGGTCGGAACAGGTTATTGACCTAGCATGACCTGGGTCGACAATTTGTTCTAGGAACATGCTGCCTAACGTAATCTTTGTCGCTTATTCAAATGCAAAACTCAGGGCAGTCTTGTATGATTTTGGCCACCATGACCTTCAAAAGGTCAAAAAAGGTCACTGATCTCAAATGGGCTTATAACCTTTTGCTTGGAAACAGTTGCCTAGGTTCTGGAGGAACTTTGGATACCAACCTAGAATTTGAGCTTGTTTGACCTTATTTGACCTGAAGGCCATGACTCATGAAATTCAAACTTTGACCTAAGTGAGTTCACGTACAGGTCAAGACACCCTGTAAATTTGTTTTTTCGACCTTTCTTAGTTCCTCAGATCTCAGGGGTTTCAAACTAACCAGCCACCCGAGCGAAGGGTATCTAGCCGGCCACCCGGGCGCGTATTAAGCATACAACTTTGTGACTCTTTACTAGGTTCACCAATTAGATGAAAGAAAACTCATTATGGGCGCTAAATGACCACTGCAGTCGGCGCGCCCGAAAACACCACTAAACGACATCAACAAATTTACCTCATATTATTTTAAGTGCGCCAACGTTGAGGAATCATTGAGGTTTGTTGCAGGAAAAAAGTTTGCCTCTTCAGCGACGTTTATTTTTCCGTTTGACACACATCAGGATATACATCAGCCTTCTTAAAATTACTGCGACTAGTATGCTACTAACGAGTCTTGTGTTAAAGCTCGCGTTTGCCGGTTTTTGTTGCTATTTCCTTCCTATAATGGTTGTTTTTATGAGCAATTTGTGAGAAGTAGGTCTTATCGCTTTCCGGCTATCGACCGCTGTCAACGACACGGATTGACACATTCCGGTCACACCTGAACGAAAACTGCTATCGGTGTGGGCGACTCGAGTAAACAGCTGTCAGTTAATGTTTGTGATGCATTAGAAACAGCACAATATATCCGATTTTGGTGCGTGCTGAACGTGACGTAACTCGTTTGCAGCCGCTGTGCAGTGAATGCTTCTACCGTATCGTCGCATGATTTTGTTCCGAGCCGTATGCGCCCACGGACTGTATTTAAACCGCCATCAACCATACACACCGGCCTTCCAACTTGCCAGAACACCAATACCTCGCTGTCTGTCCATTGCGTGCTCGCGGCGCAGCGTCATGGGAACGCCCGAGTTAGCGGCGTTCTCTTGTCGAGGCTGATCCACTTGTCATCAGGCTTCATCCAGGTGTCCGTTTACCTCCCGTTCCGGTTGCAGTACCGCACGTTATTACGCTCTGCCTAACTGCCAGCACGCTTCCGAACACGCGTCGAAGGACTTGAAGTTGTTGGCATTTTTCGGATCCGTTCCTTCCGGGTACTTGCCGCTCCAGAGGAACATAAGGCAGGCTCCCAAAGAACGGTCCCAGTACCAGCGGAGGGTACCGGAGGCTGCTTTGTCATCTTTGGAAGGTTCTAACTTCGGCTTCAAGCACCTGGCCTCCCGCGGTGCGCCGTGCACGACGTAGACGGCCAATAGCAAAGCGAGCCCCACGGTTCGCATGGCAGCCATGGCTTGTGCAGGTGGCGCCGCGCTGGCCTGCTGATGAGCTGAGCCTCGAGCTGGCGCACGTCCGCTGGCGACTGGCGTCAGAGTGGCCGACTCCGCGGGGCCGCCGGCCGGATCTGCCGTTGACCCGCGACATTTGGCGCGCGTCGGCCGTGACGTCGCTGTCAAGCCGCGCCGCTTACGACCTCTCGGCGGGCAGCCGCTGCGGCCGCCCCTCTCTGGGCTCGCCTCGCTGGCCGCACGGGGCGAGCAACGGCACGGCGGTTAGCAGGCTCATTACGCGACACTGATGCGAGTCATGGTCAGTGTTCAGGATGTGCTTTCGCTCGTCACAGACTTCTATACTTACTTCAGCAGTGATCGTAGAGTACATACAGCCTGGGCGCTGTACAAAAACTTCGGCCGGTCGTCTCGTGCTGGCAAGGGCGGAGCTGTGCGCTGTTACCGTGGCTCAATGCGCAGCTGGCCTTGTCATGTTAATCCATTTTGTTCTTGAAATGATCTTTAAAAGCCTACAACTCACCGCTGGTGACCTACAAATCATATCGAGAATATTACACATGTGAGTGTATATTTATAACGTGCGTAGCCCTTACAAACCAAGCGTTGGAAACGGCAATCTGAATTGTGCATTCCAGAGAGAGAGAGAGAGAGAGAGAGAGAGAGAGAGAGAGAGAGAGAGAGAGAGAGAGAGAGAGGAGAGAGAGAGGAGAGGAGAGGGAGAGGGAGAGGGAGAGGGAGAGGGGAGGAGGGAGAGGGAGAGGGAGAGGGAGAGGAGAGGGAGAGGGAGAGGGAGAGGGAGAGGGAGAGGGATGAGGGAGAGGGAGAGGGGAGAGGATAGGGAGAGGAGAGGGAGAGGGAGAGGAGAGGGAGAGGGAGAGGGAAGGGAGGGGAGAGGGAAGGGAGAGGGAGAGGGAGAGGGAGAGGTAGAGGGAGAGGGAGAGGAGAGGGAAGGGGAGAGGAGAAGGAGAGGGAGAGGGGGGGGGAAGAGGTAGAGGGAGAGGGAAGGGAGAGGGAAGGGAAGAGGGAGAGGGGAGGGAGAGGGAGAGGGAGGGGAGAGGGAAGGGAGATGGAGAGGGAGAGGAGAGGGAGAGGGAGAGGAGAGGGAGAAAAAGGGAGAGGGAGAGGGATAAGGGGGAAAAAGAGGAGAGGGAGAGGGAGAGGGGATGAGGGAGAGGGAGAGGGACAGGGAGAAAGGGAGAGGGAGAGGGAGAGAGAGAGAGAGAGGATAGAGATAGAGGAGAGAGAGAGAGAGAGGAGGAGAGAGAGAGAGAGAGAGAGAGAGAGAAGAGAGAGAGAGAGTGCGTGGGTGCGTGACTGTATCTCCTGTATTCACCATCGCATATTTGGCTGATCATCAGCATGTGCGAATGCGGCCGTTGCTGTGCGCGCCGCCGCCTCGGCTCCTCATCGTCTGTCGCCGTTGCAGGCCGCGCTGTCGCGGAAGCGGGAGGCGTTGGTGGCAGCCGAGCGCTGGCGCGCCGACCTGGCCGCACGCCAAGAGAGCAACAGGCACGACATCGTGCGGCGCCTGGTGCAGGAGGAGCGGCGACGCCGGCGACCAGCCGGCGGTACGCCGCCCGCGCGCCAGCCGCACCGCCCAGCGCCGCTCAGCCTGCCGCCCCTGGCGACCGCGGCCGGGGCGGCGCGGCCGGCCAGCTCCGCCTCGGCCGAGTCAGCGTCCGGCTCGAGCTCGACGCTGAGCGACGCCCCGACAGCGTCGGCGGCCGGCGGAGACGGCGACGGCGACAACGGGCCCCACACCTCGCCGCTCGCCATCTCGGCCGACGCGCGAGACCGACTTCAGCGGCTGCTGGAGAGCGAGGCTGGCCAGGCGGACGCGTCCGATGGCTCGGACTCGGTCTCGCTGACCGAGATGGCGCGCGACTGGGCGCAGCGGCGGCCCCGCATGCCCGTGGAGCGGCCGTGCGTCACGTCCCGTCCCTGCCCCTTCAGCTGGAAACCGGACGTCATCGAGTTCAAGGTTGGCGCCGGCGGCACCGAGCTGAACAATGCTCCCGTGGGGAAGGAAATGGACGGATGTGGAGGCTCGGCGCCACATCCACAAGCACGCCTGGGGTGTGCTTGTCTGGCACCTTCGTTTTGACATATGCTAACAATGACATGCGAGGCAGGGATGGTATTTCAGCCGATAAAGCTTATGTCTGTCGCTGTCTAGATTTTACTGTTTTTCTGTTTAAACGGCAAACTGACAGATATCTAAACTCTTGCGCTCTGCGGCCATTAACCGTGGGTCAGAGATACGACAACAGTGTGGCATCATCCCTCGTAGAATCAACAGGAGAAAGGAGATATACAGTAATTGCTGTTTAGTCTATACGCCTTTTTCGAAACGAATGTCAGTAGCAAATTCAAAATTGCATATTTGCATTTGCTACTGATTTTCGTTTCGATAAAGGCATATAGCTTGGAGATCAATCCATCTATCTCTTCTTTCACCTGGCCATACTAAGAGGAGTAAGACTAACGATGTTGTTTGATCCATAAGCCTAATATCCGTCGCAAATGCACTTACAACTGACGGAGCTTTTTGCCGTAGCTTTAATGGTGCACGACTGCCTCTTGCACACACATTTGTTACATGCTACCTCTCAGGAGCATGCAGTCGGGGTCCAGATATTCGCGTGTGTAACATCATGAAAATAATTTAGGGTAATAAGCACAACAAGATATGGCACTGGTCAGAAGTACTAGACGACACATAACATTTTGCTCGCGAGTGCCAACAAAAACTCTCAATACAAATAAGAGCCTTACTGTTTATTTATTATCATTATCGCAGGCATGCATGTGGTCTGCAGCTAGACTAAAGCCAGCAAAGCTTATCAAGTTGGTTCGAATGACACATCTTACAACTTAGGACTTTATGATCTGGTCCAAAGGGCGTGCTTTGCCTGCTCTGGTATCATTTGTATTGTGTATTTTTAGCGAGGGCCAGATATATGTTTTGCGTTCGTACTGAGAAAGTGCGGTAGAATGCCAGCAGAACACGGTCGTCTGGCGTCGGGTTGAATAGCTTGAGTGAATGGTGACTGAGGTGCATTGGCTTTCTCGAAGTCTAAACTTCGCGGACTTAATATCATGAAATTGTAACTGATGAATGAACAGTCAGTTCGCATGTTTTTCAAGACGCGGTATTTTGCTCTCACCGGACTTACATGAGCCGGAGCGTATTAGCTGGATCTTCTGTACCGCTCTTACAAAGTGCAAGTTTCATCAGTCAATTATTACTGTTGCGTTGCTTTAGTCAGTGTAGTCACCATGTTTACTTTAGAAATGTTGTACATGCGATGTGCGTCGGCATTATGCTGCTCCGTTTGACGGCAGTGGTATACGACATCCTTGACCGGTTTCTGGTGCTTGCCGGTTGTTGGATTCCGGTTTGTGGTGTCTGGTGTATGCTTTGTCGGTTTCTGGTTCCAACCAGTAAGTTCAATCGGTTGCTGCCAATCTTCATGTCAGGGCTAAATATCTTCGTGCTAAACACTGTAGTTTTCGTCCTGAAGTGAAACACGTGTACATCAGTGTTTGTTGAAGGCTCACCAAGAGCAGCAACGCGTCGTGTGTTTGCATGGCTGCGTGCTGCGCAGTCGGCGGTCGACCCATCATCAGCGTCTCCATCCTCCGCCAGGATTTCCAAGTGGGCTGGACGTATCATCGGCGCGTGTCGATCGTGAACCTGTCGGCCACGCGCTGCAGCTGCCGCTACATCGGTCTTTTCGAGGTCAACTACTACCAGCTGAACCACCCGATGGTCGAGATGCTGCGCGTGCGCTTCTCACCGCCCGGCTTCCTGGGCACAGGCCTGGCGGCGCGGCTCGAGCTGGAGTTCACCCCGCGGCTGCTTTCGGACGGCTCCTGTCTCGTCCGTTTCCAGGCGCCCAATGGCGAGTTCCACGTACCCGTGCGCTTTGTGGCACAGCGCTGCGAGCCGCGTCTGGAGCGCGCCTCGCTGGAGTTCGGGGAGCTCGTGCTGGGCGCGCGGGTGCGTCGCAGCGTGACCCTGCGCAACTCCGGCAGCAAGGGCTGCCGCTTCACCATCCGCGCTGTGGGCGGCTCTGCGGCCTCCTCCACGCCGTTGGGTGATCGAGAAGGCGGCGAGGCGTCGACGTCCGCCCTCGGTGGTGAGGAGTCGTCCTCCTCTGGAAGTCAGGAGCCGGAGCCGACGCCCTCTGTCGGTGTCCAGAAGCCGATGCCGGTGCCCTCCGGCGGAGATCGGGTGCCTTCTCATGGTGACGAGAAGCCGGCTTTGGGACCCTCTCCCAGCGGCGAGGAGACGGCGCCAGCTGATCCGTCTCCCGGGGATCAGGAGCCGGCGCCCACACCTCACTGCGACGATGAGCCGGCGTCGACGCCCTCTCCCAGCGGCGTCACGTCACAGGAGGCGGCGTCGCAGTCCGCGACGGGCCAGTCGAACGACAACGGCAGTGATGCCGACCGTGCCTCCGAGCGCGGCGTCGACTCGGGCGGCGGCGACTCGGACTCGCGTGGCTCGCAGTCGGTGCTGCAGTCGGCAGCGGCCGTGGTCGGGTCCATCCTGCAGCAGCTGTTCGACCGGCTGCCGATCATCGACTTCGACGGCGGCCTGGGCATCTGCGGCAGCGGCGAGGGCGAGCTGCCCGCCGGCGGCCGCGCCCGCCTTCACCTCGGCTGCGTGGCCGACCTGGAGGGCACCTGGCGCCAGCAGTTCGTCGTCGAGTTTGATGACCCCACGTGTGAACCGGTTAGTTCGTGAGCGTTTGGGGTGCTTGCGGGCACGTTCTTCACAGGAGCGTTGCGAAGTCATTTTGTTGGTTTGCCTTGATTCTATACATGTCGGTCAGTTATGACAAACGCTCAAGTCCAGCGAGGTCGAACTGGGAGTCGCTGCGTCCCAGGTGGCACTCCTGCTGTGTCCTTGCATGGGACCCTGTCTTGCTGTGTTCTGTGACGCCAGGAGCCGCATAGCGGCTTCATCTCATATATCGCATACCGTATACCGCAAGCCGCGTTGCGCCATAACGTGACGCTCGAGCCCTGTCCTGCTCCGCGGTCGCGGGCTGCGCGCGCAGATCCCTCTGGCGGCCTCCTACTCGGGCCACGTGTTCCCCATCACGGTGCGGAACCCGCACATCACGCTGGACATCTGCCTGTGCGGGCTCACCTACTGGGACAACTTCGAGATCATCAACACCGGCAAGGTGGCCAGGTGCTGATGACTTCACTGCTGGCGCCTGTGCCGCACGTGCGCTGCCGTGCGGTGTCCATGTTCACGCGGTTCTTGTCATCTGAATTTGCGATGTGCTGCAAGCATAACTCCCAAGGCTTATCTCAACCGATTCACCTCAACATCATCATATGCTCAGAGGTTACTTGCATTCTTTTGGATGAACGTATTACGGTGCCCTGAGGAATCTGCTTCTCTGCTGTTGGAATTTTCTGATCATTGAAATCTGTTTTTACACTTGACTAATATTCCAAAATCCTGTGACCGGTCCCTGACATCACGTGACTTGCTTCCCCTGACGAGCCGCCCTCCGGCTGCCGTTTTCAGCCGGGTGCAGACTCTCGTGCCGGAGGATATCAAGCCGTTTGTGGAGATCCAGGGCGCCACCGCTCTCGTGCAGGCGGACAGCGCATTCAAAGTGAAGATATACTTCAAGCCCAAGTGCGTAACGTGCATGCTTGCTTTAACTGTGATTGACCCCGACTTCGCGTTGTTCGCCAGGAGGTACAACCAGAGGTCCGTGTATTCCGCACCGCGTCTTTCGGTGCCTCTTGCTTATCGGGGAAACTTTTAGGTTCTTTGTTGTGGCGTGGTCATGCCTTTCTTAAACTAAGTTGGCGTATCCCGCGTCGCCCGCTGCAGTGGAAGTTCGTAAGTCGTGCGTCTCAAAATCACTTTCCTTGACAAATGCCTGTGTTTCCAAGATCCACTCAGCGTCCGCACGTTCGGCGTATTGACGTTGAGGTATCCGAGTGGGAATCCGAGCTCGGTTCCCCAGATCTTCCGCGGCGCCGACGTCTGACGCCCGTCGCCGACAGGCGGTCGCTCCTGACCCCACCGCACCGCTTCTTCGACCCGGCCACGCACGTGCTGGACTTCCCGGTAGCGTTCCACGTGGAAGGCCGCTCGATCCGCGGCTCTGTCCAGGCGGCTGTGTCCAGCGACCGGGTGTGGGTGCACCCGGAGCGTCTGGAGCTGGGCCGCGTCACGCTGCTTGAGTCGGTGCGCCGGCGCGTGCAGCTCACCAACGGCGGTCTGGCGGCGCAGCTCTGCCAGTTCACCGGACTACCGGACGTGAGGGCCCCTCGCACCCCTCGCGTCCTCGATACCCCCACGTCTCTCACGCTCTTCACGCCTCTCGTGCCCCCCCCCATGCCCCTCGCGCTCCTCATGCCTCTCCATGCCCCCATGCCGCTCCGCCCCTCCGCCCCTCCCGCCCTCTTGCTCATCACGTCGCTCATGCTCGTAACGCTTCTTCATGCCCCTCATGCCCATCGTGCCTCTCCACCCCTCACGCCACGCATGTTCCT